>NW_010972438.1:5368119-5408861 GCF_000737465.1 Haliaeetus leucocephalus
AATCATCACGGGGGCCTGGCGAGAAGCATCTTTATTTTGCAGCTCTGTTATCAGAGAAGGGCTGACAAAGTTTTATCTGTCCTTCTTCGAAAGGGAAGATTAGCTTTTTCTTGCCATGCGCGGGGGGGCCTAATGCTTAATGTTGTGTGTCGTAACTTTTTTTTTTTGCCCTTTTTTTGTGGCAGAATTATAGGAAGGCAGTGACCGCTACCTCTGCGCAGCTCGGCATGTGTGCGCGTTGAGGTGGGCAAGGTCAGGGTGGTGGTAACTCCGTGTCAGCCCTGTCTCGAGCTCAGCTGAAGCACGAGAGTTGACTCCTGAGTAGACTCGTCTGTTCGCTCAAGCTCATGGTTTCTTTCATAAAGATGCATTTATGCCTTATGCCATTTCAGTGTGTTGTGTTAGGCACTAGTACACAGAAAAAAATAGTATTGAGTAGGAGTTCTGGAATAAACAGTGTGATTTTCTACTTTGAAAAGGATTCTTCCTTTAAATGATTAACTGTGTTTGATTCTGGGTATGCCAGCTGGCTAGAAGAGGGAAGGCAGGATTTGATAATGTTTAGTTTTTTCTTAGATGTTACAAGAATCTTAATTCCTTCCTTCATTGTATTTCAAAATAATATAACTATGGATTTCAAAGTGGAATCGTCGATGAAACTGCTATTATCTTACGCTGTCACAATAGCCGCGCTTTCTCAGGTTCCTTTTATGAGCAAGGGGAAAAAATCCCTTTCTGTAAATGCAGTGGTTCAGGCTTTTAACTTTCAGGCATCCTCTCAAGGAGGAAAAATCTCTTATATACACGTTTTTGAAAATGATAGCACTTCTAACACGGCGTGCAGCAGACAGACCAGATGGGGATGCCAGTACCTGCACTTACCCCGAAGAGACAGTTGTTTCCCAGCTCTGCACAAGTATTCGTGTGAGTAAATGCACACCCATCTTGCGTAACAGTAGTGTGACAGTCACCGGCCGTGGTAGGACACCCATCTGACTGTCATCTTTGTTAGAGCTGAGCCCTCCCAGTAATTATGTTTGCTTTGGCACGGCTTTCTGGCTCTAATTTGTCAAGTTGCAGTGAAACCCTCCCTTTGCATTTCCTGCTCAGGGAGAGGAACCTTGTTGCATATTGTGTTCAGCCCTGGAAATTCATCTTTATTGTGCTTATGAAGTTGAGCTTGACCTGTCCTCTTAAAGGGCAGGGGAAAGTTTTGCAAACAAGCCCCCAGGCTTGTCCACTTAGAAACAGCAACAAGAAAATACCCTAAACGATAAACTAGAGGATTAAAATGAGGCTAAACAAAAAGTTCATTTCTCTTGCTTGCTCGCTCTCTCTGTCTTTTTTTTTTTTTTTTTTAAAGGAAGGATGGCAGAATAATAGTCTTGTTTCCATTGATGATAACTTGCTGATAGAAAAATGAGAACAAGTTTACAGTAGCTTTGACATTAGTTACCTTTATTCAGCATGCTCCAGCTGCATTGAGCCCTCAGGAAGCCTTCACCATGCACACAGTTTGTTCTTGGGTGTGAAAGCAAACAGTATTTGAGTTGGCAGTAACTTCCCTTTTAGAGAAGTTTGCTGCCTCGGCAAGAAACCGCAGCGTGAGCTTTCTGCTGTTGAATGTTTCCACTGGCAGGATGGCCTTTTTCCACATTTCCTTGGTTTAAGGAAACAGATTTTGAACTTTTTTTTTTTTAAGACAAAATGCCAACATTTAACAGCTGGAGTTAGCATATAATTTATGGTTTTCACTTCTATGCTCTTTTGGATATATAAAATTAAAAATCTGCAATTATTCTGAATATTATTATGTGCATTATTGCAAAAGAATGATTAAAAAGTCAAACCTCTGTTACGAGGATTTCAAGAAAGTCTTTGTTATCTAAACAGTTATTCTTAATTACTCTCTTTAATGACTTTTAATTGTTATAATTTACTTATGTTATTACACCTACCATATAGGTGATATTTAAGGAAGTCCTTTGTTTCCCCCCTTTGATTAACAAGGAGGAGTTTGTGCAGTGGAAGCACTTTATATATTTATTTTTTTTAATTATTCTTGCACGGGAGCTTGTTAATCTTCCCTCTCCTGTACGAGTCTTCCTACTGCAGCAGCTCCTGTTGGAATATCGATGGAGGTACAGCAGACAGAGGCTTCAAAGCTGTACCTTGCCGAGTTGCTACTCGTTAGCAAGAAGGGCTCTTAAATCTGGCAATAAAGACATCCAGATGCTGAACGGACCCAGATTCACCTCCATTTGCTCCCTTTTGGGATGACCTCTTTTTCTTCTGAGCTGAAATTCAGTGTACACTGCTCAAACTTTAAAATGCCTTGTATTGGCTACAAATTTCAGATCCCAACCTCAGCAGCTAGAATTAGAAACAGATCAGATGCAGGAAATAATTGCAGTCAGCCAATAAATTATGGAGCAACAGTCGCCATAAGTACTGTGGTATTTGTGTTCTGTCAGTTCAGGGATACTCGTGTTTTGCTAAACATCACTCGGCTAACATCTGTATAAACACCAAGAATACAGCACAGATCTTTTAAAAAGCAAATTGGCCCAAAGGAGGCTTCGCTGAAGGAGTTTCCCTGGTTTCGCAAGCTAGAAAAGAGGGGAGGGGGCAAATGAGAAAGTAAATATATTATGTACAATGCTGTTCATATTAAAATCACTTAATTTGTATTTTAGATTTAGGAGCAAAACCATGTTGCAATGATGAACAGCAGCGTTTGAGAAATGTATATTTTTTATTTTCCGAGACAGTAGCCGTTTGTCATTTTTATCTCTGCGACTTGTAGACTTGATTGGATTTATTATGTATGCTGCATGTTTATGGCGTTTTTATTGTATGCTGTTAATTTGTTGTAACTGCTGCCACTTTCTTGCCAAGGACCCCTTGAAAGCAAGTATGTGTCAACAGTTACCTTCCAGTTTAATAAACTTAATACTACTTCTCCTAAGTTTGGTAGAGGCCATGGGTGTGCAGTGTTCACGGTGAGCTTTTTAACTCTGTTGTAGCTGAAGAAAGTTGATGCAACTCAGGCACAGTCCTGCAGCATGTGTGTTTGAGGTTATTAAAACACCGTCTTTCATTATCTTTATGTTTTAATATAATAAAGCAGCAGTAGTCTACAGTTATGGACACTGTATCCTATGGCAAAGAGAGAAAAAGGAAAAGATATCTCATGCTTGTTTTAAGCAAGCAGGTTAATCGGCTTGTAAAATCAAATATAAAAGGACCTATAAATATGATGCTAATATTGAAAAATGAGATGATACCTTTTTATATTTTTGAAACCCAGAAACATTGATAAATTATCCAAACAGGATTAAAGTGCAGTTATTGGTGATAAAGCTGAACGTATTTATATGATGTGGATTAAGCAAGATGAGACTTCATTTTCTGGGAGAGATGCAAAGACAAAAATAATCCTAAGAAAAAATAATGTGCTGTGGATATTTATTTAAGGCACAACTGGAGGTAGAATTAAAACAGTGGATTAAAGGTACTTTGTGGCAAAATAGTGGGTAAAGTTGATACATTTCATTTTTATTCTGTTTAATTCATTTGCCTTTATTATTGCCTGCCGACGAATCTCACTGATGATGCCTATTCCGTGAGGTCAGCTGCGTTATTAACTTTCTCAGTAATGAGGCAGAAGCATGCTCTGGAGAATGGGCAAGGGATCTTCAAGTGAAAGGAAACTGCTATATACTACTTCTTTTGTTGTGACCGTGGTACAGAGCGATGGGTGATGTGCACCCCTCAAGAAGGGGTGCTCTCGGTGAGGCGGGAGGTACTCGCCATGAGAGGGCTTGCTGTTGAGCGTTGTGATTTGGTGGGACCATGTTTGTAAGATGGCTGAATTTGAACGTCCGTGAAAGTCGTCGTAAACCAGAATAAGTCATGCTGGAAGACAGTGCAGTCTTAGTGTGTACGGCTGCGAGGTGTCTTCAAACCTGCAGATCGTATCTTGTCCTGCAAGAGCCCTGCATTGAAATCCTCCTCTCCTGGAAAGGTCATGCAAGTTTTGCTTTTGGCATTGATGAAACCTGCCTGTTTTCACTCTTTGTGTCTAAAGACCGATTTGCTCAACAGTGCCGTACAAGGCAAACTGAGATTTTGTTCAAGTCGTTTCATTTGTGGTATGACCTGGGTTTCATTAGCTCTGCCCACGTTTTGTCTCAGCGTTATTGTATTCACCTCCCGTTCCACCTTGCCCATCACCATGCGCATATTTCATATTGTAATGGTTGCCCATATGCGTACTTGGAAATAGCACCTGCTTTTTCCAGAGTCACAGTACTACCGAGGGAGATACCTGATTTGTAATCTTGGTTATATTAAAAGCTGATGTAATGCTGATGGGCCATATAGTGCGGATTCAGAAAGAGAAGAACCCCTCACTGGGTGATTTTGATATGCATTAAAAATATTCCATATTGCTAATATGTGCATTTGCACTAGCACGCATGTGTGCATGCACGCGTGCCCTCTGCCATACTTTGGCTAAGTTTTCCGCCCTCGTGTATGAAGGGCAGAATTTCACCTGTGACAATGTAGAAAAGTGACTTTTTTTTTCTCCTTTCCTGCTTTTTTTGTCCATTTCTCTTAGCAATAGTTGTAGTTCCAATAATTATATGCACTCTTCTTGGGCACTATTCAAAAAAAGATGCGTTCTGCATTTATAGTATGTGCAGAGATATTTTGGTGTGCTTTGATGAATCAGTGTGCAGACAGAAACACAATTCGTTGACCAAACAGATTATAAGAAATAGTGTCTCTGAAGGAGGGATGTTCCTGGTGGGATGAGAGGACCTGAACCTGCTCAGCTTTAAAACGTCAGGCTGTAACATCTCCCTCTCTGCCTTAGTATGTACAGAAAAGTTAGGGCCTGACTTTGTACTTTGCTGGTTTGTATTGCGGTAAAAAAAAAAAAAAAAAAAAAACTTGTACAGTGCTGCGATTGCTTCCCCAATTAAGTTATATTTTATGTGTAGGTGACTTGTTACATACCTGGCTTCTTCAGCATTTAATTCCATGATTTGTGTTGGCAGGAATGTTGAGTCTTTAGAAACATCAAGTTGTATAAGGGTCCAATCGAGAGCCCATCGGATGGAGGGAATTAAAGCACCACCTTGCACTTGGCAAGCTGGGGATCAAACCCACGCGGTTTAAAATGGCCTTTTTGCTCTTGGGTTTGTTCTGTGAATCCGTTGAAGGGCTGATTCCTCCCCCTGAGCTCCATCTGGGCATTCGGGGTCCCTGTGCCTCGGTGACGCGATGCCCACTCGTGGCGAGCATCTCTCCATTTCCCTGGTGCCAGACCCTACCAGGGGCTAATTCTCTGCTTCCTGAGATGTTACCCTGCCGAACCCAACCCAGGACAGATAAACTGAGAAAATAGGTCTCATGTAAAACATACAACTAACAAACATTGTTTGTTTAGTGCTTCCCCACCCTCATGTTTAATTGTATAAATTAAATGTCGCGTCAGTCTGCCTGAGGTGTTGGCATCCTATTCAAATTTCAATTACCACCATTAAAGTATATTTACGCAGTGCACAAATATAGGGAGAACGTATTTATAGCAATCTTTTATTGCTAGTTACGTCCTAGAAAAATAACACTGAAGTGCTGAATCGCTAAGTTTAAGCAAGTTTTAAGTTGAAGGAAAATTTCTTTTCTCAGGCAGTACAAGTCCTAGGCGAAATGAAACAGCGATGAATTGTATCGCTGCTCAGCTCATGTCTGTGTGACTGTACAGCCGTAATAATATATTGTTACTGGAACCACCTAAATAATTAATTGTAAGAAAACAACATAGTTAAGGCTCTGGAGGGGAGCAAAGGGGAGAAGTGCAAGACTGAATTTTCTCACTGCCTGAAAACAACATTTGCAGTGATTTAGCAAAACTCTCTTTAGCTGCTGCTAGGAAGAATATAATTGAATGGGGGCCGAAATTATACTTCTGAAAGAATAAGCTTTTCTGTATATCAAACATTTCATACAGTAAAACAGTGCTATACCTGATGAATAATTAAAGGACTGAAAAAAAAATTTCTCCATGTATAACTTAATTATGTGTGTGAAGCATTTTTACCCTTATGAAAAAAATGTAAGGAATTACTTTTGTTTTCATCTCCATTCATTATAAGAGCGGCTCTTTCTGTAAAATACAAAGTATTGTGGAGCTCCGTGAACTTCTCGGTCACTTTCCAGGATTGTGCTACATGACTTTTAGTGTTGGTGATAGATTCAAGTACAATGGTGTGTGTGGGTTTGGTTTTTTTTGTTGTTTGGGTGGGGTTTTTTTCCTAAAGCAATGGGTAAAAATATTTAAGAAGAAGAGAGAGTGCAAATGGTAGTACTGCTTTCTTGTGTATACAAGATGGGGTTTGTGTGAGAGGATTAAAAGATTTCAGTCTTTCACATAATGAGAAAATAGCTTTAATTTTTGGATTTATGTGAATGCATATGAACCTTTAGATAAAGTTGCAGCTGCTCTAAGGTATTCTTTTCTTCTTTACTCTCATACATGAACACATTTAATTAAGTTTTTCTAAGTCTTGCTAAGATAGAAGCTTTTTCAACCTTCTTCTTTAAGCTACATTGGACCCACTATCCAACAAGCTCACAATGTTCTCGAGGCCCTTGCACCAGCTGTAGGTAGGTATTGACATTATCTCCAGCAACTGGGACTTGTGACTACTGTAGGTGACTGGTGCCTTTGTGTCGGGGAGTTGCGGGGAGCTCGGGTTTACCAGCATGGTCGTTTTACAGGTGTCCTGCAGTTACCGGGTGTCCCTCTTGTGGCAGGAGCATCGGCTGGGAAGGGTCTTTCGACTCGTCCGATCCCAGCCCCTCGTTGTGCTCCTGCATCCATCCAGCGCTGCTGCACCTGGATGGCTTTCCCTGTCCAAATGAGAGGTTGGCAGCTGCTCCGCTCAACCAAGAGCCAAGACTTTCTAGCCTGTTGAATCAATCATTCAAATGTGTATCCCTCACAGAAAGCACTCTTTTTCTTTCCTTTTTTTTTTTTTCCCCAGTTCAGTCAAACGTCGGGTTTTGTTTCTCACCTCCACATAATAAAATCAAAACTATTAGTAATAGAAGAACTTGTAGAAAGGAGAGGTTTTTTTCTCCCGTCTGCTGCTTCATGCTTGGGTGTGAAAGGAGCCGGGATCACGTTTCTCCTGGCACGCACCTCGCTGGGGTCCTGGGTGCGGGGAGCGAGGAAGAGGAGGGTGCACGAGGGCAAGGGGGGGCAGCCTGGATGCACTTTGGTCGTGTTGATGAAAGCCATGGTGGTGTTGTCCATCGGTTTGTTGGGCAGGGTGATGTGTTTGTGTCACTAGCTGCACCTGGGAGCTGGGTAATGAGCCCTGCTGGTGCCCCACTGTGGCATCCAAGGATGCCCTAAACAAGCATTCCCTTGGGAAACGGGTAAGGAAACTGCTGGAAAAACATCCTTGTGGATTTTTTTTTTTTTAAGCCAATCCTCTCACAAGCACATATGTCCCAGTGTGGGTCTTGTCCTCTGCAGCAGAGGTACGAGCGCTATGAAGTGGGTTGCATCTGGTTAAGAAGAAATAAGATAATGTTCTCCTGAGGGTTTCTTTGGGGGCCTTCTTCCTCTGAAAGTACTTTTCTAAATTTCTTTGAATTAAGGGTGGGAGGAGATTTCTTTAGCTTTGATACTCCTTGGGTACTCATCACACACAAGCCTTCATCTTTGTTTGGGAGGATTTAAGAGTTTTTCTGGTGTATGTAGTGGTTACTGCAATGGAAATATCTCTAGTGCAGAGGCAGAGCTTAAAAATACCTTCACCCAGTAGGTCTTTGCTGTATTTGCAAGGGTTCCTTTGGCAATGAAGGTGACTTCAGAATAGCGTCTGGGTTTTCTTGTTAAAAGGTTACTGAGGATACAGTCCATAAGAATCAGGATAGGAAATTCTTAAATATGGCATTACAGATTGGATGGATTTGCTTCTAAATCACTTGGGTTTGGTACATGGATGCTTGTGGCGTTTCCTTGTTTTTTGTTAGTCTGTCTGTGCAAAGAGATTTACATTGTATTTGGGGTTATTTCAAACCATAAACTGTTTAGGACATTCTAATGTGAAAACAGCAGTAGTAGAAATCCAAGCTGGAAGCAGGTACTAATCCTGCTGCTTGATAACTCAGGGAAGGTCTTGGTATAACCACTGGAGGTTTCTGGTTTGGTTTTGGGTGTTTCAGTCAGGAATGTGTTGTTATTTTCTGTAGGCCCAAGTACATGGTCTGAATGTATTCTGTACTTAGGAGTATTTTAGCTATTTAATGCTAATAATATTTACAATATTTACTCTGTTCCTGTTAGTTTGTATTTAGCTTTGCACATGGGTTTTTGACTTCTCCTTTGCGTCATTGCATGCTCAGATGGCTTCATCTAGAGGCAAAGTCATCAGAGCATTTAAAGTGATTGGAAATTTTCAAGCATCTTCTCAGTGATGACGCTGTTTTTCATTTTCCGAGAGGTGCACCCCTTCATTCCAGGTTGATGTACCTGACATGCTGGAGGGAAATTTCTGAAAACAGTTTTCAGTGATACTTTATTCTTGAGCTGTAAGCAAACATTGACATGAAAGTCTCAGGCGTTTCTAGCTGAGGTGTTGAAGATCTCTACAAAGTTCTCTACTGTTCCTGGAAGATGTTGCTAATTTTCTTTTATTGGAGTTCTTTGGTCCTGCTGCTTAGGCAGGAGCGTAGCTGAAGCTGAAGGTCAGTCCATACACTTTCTAGATGACAGAATACACACAGTTGGGAGGTTTCCACCCCTTCCTTTCTTTTTTTTATGAGCAGAACAGTTTGCTGAGCAGACACATGTTTTAATGATAGCAAACTAAATTTACACATTGTACAGTGGTATTTTGCTACATTAATTACCTTGTCAAATGTAACAGGTAAAGGTAATTACCACATCAAATCGCCTTCGTATGTTACATGGAGGCATAACCTGCTAAATTATTTAAGAAAACAAACAAACAAAATCCCAGAAGCCCAAGAGCAACATCACCACAAACCTGTCTCTCTTCCTAAAAGAAGACCCTTTTTTGCACGTGAAGGCAGGAGCTTCGCTAACCTCAGCCAGCATCTGCTTTGGGTTATGGCAAAGGCTCCTTCGTCCCCGCAGCGTGATGTTTGTCCTGGGGCTGGTCACCAGGTACCCTGTGCCCCTTGCCGCTGGGCTGCAGCCTGCCTGCTGTCTTTCTCGGGGAAAACTAAAAAAGCAGAGGAGTTCTGTCAGGGAAGGGGGACCCTCTTGTGTCACTTCTGATCCTCTTGGGGAATTGATATTTTGACTCTTACTTTAGATGTGTTTGGTGTCTTTTGTCCGGCGGTGACCGAAGAAGGATGAGAAGAGGTGGCAAGTGGAGGTGATGCCTTTTGAAGAGGCATCAAGAAGATGATTCTTTTACCAATACCTCTTTCTCTACACACTTAACACATGTTTACACTTTAGTCCTTTTTCTCCAGGATATCTCCGTGGGATTTCACACGGCCAGTAATGACCGGTTCCCTTCTGCATCGCTTGCTCGTTCAGATAAAGCAAACCTCTCTGCTCTTTTATCTAGCTGCCGTCTTGCCGTTGTACTTTGTCTCCTTCACCAGGCTGTGATTCCGGTGCTGGAAAGGACAAGCAGAGGGTTGTGAGCGATTGCTGATTGTTTGGATCAGTGCAGTGAAACTACTACTTATTTTATTTTACCTAGCTGTTTATGCCTAGCCCGAAGCTAGTCTTTTGAGTGAATTCATACACAGATTTTTGCCCAGTTTAGGCCATGCTGGAAGGAGCGCTTCTTCCCTGTGACCAACCATAGCACACAGAGGAAGAAAAAGAGTAAACTTTGGTTATTCTTTCTTATCCAGTAGTTAACTAAATGGCATTTGTGATAAAGCTCTGCAATAAATTTGTGAAACTAGTTTAGCACTTTAATGTGCAGAGAGCACGTACTGCAGTGGTACCCACAGGGACCAGTAGCTGAGTGATGCGAATCCTTGTCCTTTCTTGCCATGGGGGGAAAGGCTACTTTAAAGTGCGGTTGTGAGTGAGTAGAGAAATGTGGAGGGTTGAACTAGTGCGGACTGAGAGGACCTTTCCTGAACCATGTGTTTACTTTGATCTTGATTAATTATGGTCCTGATGTTGCTTTTACCAACCTGTACAACTTCTGCAATTTTAAAGACCTGAATAAGTCCCAGGCTTTGTGGAGAAGCTATGCTGCTTAAGATCCTCTCCACTTTGCTGCCTTTGAGACCTAAGGAGGGTGTTCGAGGTGGGTTGGTGGGATGAGCTGGCCACAGAGCCCCTGCCCACGGCCCAGGAGCCACGTTGTGGTGATCCAGCCATCTTGTGCGGAAACCTTGCCAGAGCACCAGGCTCAGGGAAGTTTGTGATCTGAATCCGTCCTGAGAGCCGCTCCTTGTCCTGACAGAGGGCGAGTCTCTCCTCTGTTCGTGTTCTCGTAGGGAACGGCATCCTTCGTGCCTCACCTACCTCTGAGTCATCTTCAGAGGCACAGAGATGGCAGCGAAAGGAGAGGACTTCCTCACCGGTGCTCCTGGCCGCCCAGGCTGGCCGGGCACCCTCACCGCAACTTCTCTCCAGCTTCGGGGCAGACCCCTGCCCTCTGCGATGGGACCCATCAAGATGGCAGGGCTGCTGCCGTCTGCCAGCTGCAGACCCGGGGAGGGCAGCAAGAGAGCTCCTGCCTCCTTTTCTAAAGTTGTGGATGAGATATTTTTTTTTTTTTTTTTTAATTCTTTGGTGGTTGCTGCTTCCTCTTGCCCAAGATTTCTTAGCCAGCGCTCAGGGAGAACTTGCCTTAAACGGGAAGTGTAACCGAATCCATTGCAAATTAGCAGTTAAACTGACAGAAGGACGTTGGAGTTTTTAGTTGTTGCATTGTAAAGTTGGCCAAGTCATGCTGTGGATATAAAAGGATCGTTCTTCACACTCCGGCATGCTGGGCGAGGAGGCTACTGCAGCGTGTCCATACAGTGTGGTTGAACATGGCATAATCCGCAAGTTTGAAATAAACTTGATGACTCCTTTCGACTCCTCTCTCCAAATTAATATTGGGGGTTTATGAGAAGAGAGTGCAAAATGTATCGTGTCTTCATTTTTCCAACAGCTGGCACATGGAGATGCTGTTGTTTAGGAGAAGGCCACTCACCAATCCGTCCCCAGCCATGTGGAAAATGTTAGCGGTGCCGTATCTTGGATACAGTACCTCTATTTTCCAAAGAGATGAACACTGTTAAGTGTATCTTTCTGTGGGAGCTGAGCCTCTGTTTATGATTCTGGGATCTCAGTTGGTGTGTTTTTTGGTTTTTTTTTTTTTTTTTTTTGTTTTTTTTTTTCCTGCTGGGTGCTGACTGAGGTATTTCTGGGGTAGGTGCCAGGGTTGTTCTCTCGCTAATGATTCATGTGCCCTTCGCATGTTGCGCTGCAAAATGACATGTAACAGCATGTACCCGGTATTTACGTTACATCGGTTTGGCTCTTCAAACATGTACTTTCGCTTTCCTCTCGGAAGTTGTGCCACTCGAATAGATTTGTGGTGCTGCAGTTGGTAAAAAATTATTCGAACAATAATTTCTGGAATATCTGGGGCCACGAGCAAAGTGCCCGATGCTGTGCTGCATCACGGTTTCTACAGGTAACGCGTGCTGCTGGGGGATCTGCAGCACTTCGCAAAGGGACCCCGGTGCCGGGGAAAACGGGACGCTTGGCTCTGAGCGTGATGGGCACGACCCGCTGCCCTCTGATGCTCCACAGGAGCCCCTTTGCTCTAACCCGCCCCGTGGAAAAGGGGTGATGAACCATAACAACGTGAGAACTGTAGGCATCAGGCTCCATGTAAATGAAACTCCTCCTAAATACAGATAGTTATCTGCGCGAGTCAGCGATAAGCACGCTGATGAGCAGCCGGGAGAGCGAAGGCAGGGGAGGAGGTAGGTAGAGCCCCGGCCCCGTGCGGATGGGTTGGGGTTCAGCCCCGAGCCCACTCAGGTCTGTGCCGTGGGATCCCCCCGACCGTGGATTGCCAGTATGTTCCTAATATAGTTGTGGCTTTTCCAGCGCAGGTACGGCGTACGAGGGGAGACCACTGATTGAATTCCTGTAGACCACTAGAGAGCTATTAACCGGTAATGGCTTTCAAACTGTCCTGGGGTGGTAGTGGAGCGCGTGTCTCCTTCACCTTTGTGTATAACACTTTCGAGTTTATTACGTTTTTCTAAATGACTCAGTAGCGTGTGCTAGGCTTTGGGTGGCCCACTTGAAACGCTCTGGGAAGGGTTTGCTTTTCAGAAAGAGCTAAGTGTTATCCTTAGAAGTTCAGGCTCCTTTACAGGGTAGTAACGTATCTTCAGTCTGTAAATTTAACATACAGCATACACCGGTAGGTCCGTTGGCCTCTTTGTGGCTTGCAACTCTGCATTGCTGCAGAGGCTTTTGAAAATTACAGAATTGTAAATACAGTATAGATACGAAGCTGAAATACGCTCCGTAGCCTGTGCTGCATCAGGACCTAAAGTGAGGAATAAAGGTTGATTCTGGAAAACACTGTTCAACTTCTCTTGCTCTTCTTTTTCTGTTTCTACACGCAGATCATTCAGCAACATGTGAAGTCCTTAGGAACTTTCAAAGTTCATACTGAGGAATGTAAGAAAAGCAGATGCTTTTTTTCAACCTGTGATATGTCTGGTACAAGCTTCTGTTTTAGAAAATGTCATTTCTCCTAAGAGGAGGAAAAGAAAATACCTTCCAAGCCACCCTTTGTCCACAGAATTTATGTCCTGACGGATCCAGACAGTAAAACTCTATGAAGATGTATATGTTGTTTGAGAAGTACTATTAAAAATTAATCCAATTTTCTATTCTTCTTGTGTAAATAAATGACAAAAAAACCAGCTTGAAACCAAAATGGCCACTTTCTGAGTTTTATGCAGAATAAAAGGCTGTTTATCCTTTCTGCTTTATTTTAAGCTGTGGTTTTACTATTCAAGAAACAAATTCTAATCAGCCACCGTATCAGACAAATGGGAGCTTTAGTGAGTGGTTCATATGTTGGAAGGGAGCACTAAGATTCTCATTATAGTGCATGTCTGAATAATTAGTAGGACCACTCCGCACTTTTTTTTGGCAATAGAAGAAACTTGCTTTTCACTGCAGCGACAGGCTGACAGGAGCATCTAGCAGTTTGGTCATTAGTGTGTGCCTGCCATCAATGTCATGTTACGGTGTCAAATTAGTTGGTGCCCCCTCCGGAGCCAAGCTGGACCTGCAAATTATCCTCCTACGTCCCAGGAAACCGTGTTTGCTAAACCTCAGATCAAATGGGAACAAATGATTAACATGGCTCATAAATTAACTAGTTTACAGGCTTATAACTTTTTACAAGTAGACAATAAAGACTGAAGTTTTAGGACTGTGTTGTGCTTAGTTCAAAGCTGTGATGCTTTGGGGTGTTTTTTTCCTCGTTGCATATTTGTCGTAGATAGGTTTGCTCTTCTCTTACAGCGGGGAAAAAATTGTGTACAGCCGAGGAAATAATGTTTAGAAAAATCTAGTGTCCTAAAGGAAGCAAATGTAAATCCACTGAAAACAATATAATTAAGTTTGTTATCTCATTGCCCGATAAGTCGCTGACAATAGTCTTTCTTCTTGTAGTGGCAGTTGTTCGTTAATGAGTTCACCAATTAAGTTTGAAAGATTACAGCCTTTGCCAAGAGGATTTATCTGTTAAAAGCATTATATTTTTTGTGATACATTCTTACCATATTGTAAGCCTCTTTGTTAAAGAGGTATAAGACTACCTCTTAAACACATTAAATCCTATTATAGGCCCAAAAATAATTTTACAATCTGTTTACACATTAGCATCTACAAAACTGTAACAAATCTGTCCAGAGATGTCTGTTTTGAGAATAGGTTGCTAACAGATAGTGCACTCTCTTGAAGCTGGATTGCCCTTGTGAAACGAGTGCTTTTTTGCTACAGAATAATTGTTCTATAATGATTTATGACTATGCAAATAATATTCTTTTTATATCTCCCCCTTTTTAAGTCTCTCCTCAGCTGAGTTTTTCCACCAATGCAGAAATAGTACAGAATTTTTAGTGCTCTTTTACAGCTTTGGAATCTAAAATAAACTAAAAAGAGTAAGTTTTGTGCTTTCTACATATTAAAGTCTCATTCAGCCATATGCAAGCTACTGCTACCTTTCTTTTGTACCTTCAAGGGGGTGAGTAAGCCTTGATATCGGAGATCAAATCAGCATTTTGGAAAGGGCCTAGCATGCAAAAACATGCAAAATATATCTATTCATAAGAAAACGTCTGAAAATGCCAGAGGTTATGCTCAGTTTATCTGTCAGCAAATTTAACTTAAAGTAGGTGGTAGTCAATTTAGTAAATACTTTACTAATATTGTAACTATAAAGAATCATGAATGCAGCCTCAGCATCCTGACCCGTGCACGTTTTAATGACTTTGCTAGGGAAACACACACTGTATTGCAGATTAGCAATAACGTTTAAAATGCAAGTAATTTCTGCAAGAAGGTGTGCTTGTACACAGTCATATTGAGAAAAGGAGAGAAAATTGCACTCTTTAGTTAATCCTGGGAAAGGAAACTTTTTTTGTTGTTGATTATATGTCCAGTGCATTTGGGCAAATCCTGTTCCAAGTAATACTTGTGTAAATTTGTTAACTTTACCAGGGATAATACCGCGCCATTAATTTTTCTGAAGTTCCAGTGCCTCTTTGCTGTGTCCTCCGCCATCCCGTGTGCTCAGTCTTCTACGTGCAACTGAAGAAAGGGCCAAGAGGGATTTCACACATCAGAGTTGCCTGAAAGTTCGTTAATCTGAATGCCCCGTTGCCACACGCCTCCAGACCCGCTCCCAGCGCAAAGCCCTCTCCCTCCAGCCTTGCCAAACCCCCGGCGGATGCTCCAGCCTCCAGAAGCAGCCGCGGTGCGGCCGAGCCCGCAGCAGAGCAGCACGGGCAGGGCAGCAGCACCTTGGGTTTTTTAAGCCCGATGTTTCCCTGCTATTTTGCCTTTCTCGGTGAGGTCGGGGCCCTAGGCAACGCATTCCCCCTGGATGGTTTCCCAACCCCTCTTAGGAAACGGTGAGGCCGAGGCGAGGGTATTTGCTAATATGACTAACCAACACGTTCTCTGCATCCCCAATTCAATCCTGCCTTAATGATTCTCATCACTTTCTTAAAGATAAAGTGCCTGCCGTGAGCTGATAGCTCAGAGATGAACAGTTAATAAATGTGATATATCCCCAAAGCATTGCACCAGATGCCTGGCAGCTCTAAATCCGTAGGGCTGCCCTAGATCTGGTAGTGGGGGCTCTGGTCCATATCACCGTGGAAAACTTAAACCTCCGAGGTTCTAGAAGCAGAGTTAGAGTTGGGACTTTGTATTTAACCAGCCACCTTATTGTGGTTTAGATATTGCAGCATTGGAAATAAGACCACCCACTGTCTCGCATATGCTGTGTATGCTGCTGCTCTGCACATGGCATTTAGAGAAATAATGAAATTATACCTGTGGGATAGTGCTACTCGGTGCCTGTTTAACAAGACAAAATTACACACTCAGTTGTGAAAAAAAAAGTGTAAATTGAATATACTATGACTTGCTTAATTATTGAGAAAAACGTAGAAGGTTTTGTTGCGGCTTTGGCTGTTGTCAGAATCAAACTTACGGTACTTCTCAAAAAATTTAGTGCTTTCTTCCCCCCCCTTAGTGCAGTTGGTACCTTGTGAGAAACATTGCTGGATGTTTCTGTATATTTTTGATAACTGGAGGTTGATCTGGAGCGCAGTGGGGTTACGCCTGTCACATCAGTGGCTGTTGAAGCAGCCCTCTTGAGCCTGCAATTTCTGAGGATGCTGCTGTAGTCCCAAATCAGACTTCTCCTTCAGTTCCAAACCCCCTTAACTTCTGTCTTTGCTCCCTTCCTTACCTTCACCCAACCACATAATTGCTTTAACACACCAATCTCTGAAACTGCTCCATTTTCTCGGTTATTGGGCTATTTTCCTTGTTCTTTTGCGATAGAAATCCTTAGAGATTGTGCCTTTTGCACAATAGCAGATTTATGTTTAAGGAGACTGGCAGTCCTTGGAGAATGGGAAGTCTCGTGTCTTTATCCTCAGCTGATGAGACTGAAGAGAGGGTTTCTAGTACCAGTAGGCTTGGATGTAGGCATGTAAAAATGATGCCAAAAGCCTATTTGATCTAAATACATGTATTCACAAGTGGGGGGGGGGGGGGGAAATGGTGATTCTGATCTTGAGCACTGCAGTCTGCTTTGTGTTTTAACCTAAGTGTAGCAAGCTGGCTTAAATCATCAAATATTTTTGAACTCTGCATGGAGGCGGCTGTTGTCTTACAGAGTGAAGGGAAAGCTGACATGTACTGGCATGCTCAGAGCAGACTTTATAGCGCTGAATAAGGATCACATCGTATTTAAATCACAACAGGACAAACCACCCAACCTTGCCTACCCTTGGGAGTGGGGAACACCCCTGGCACTTCCTTTTGGGGTGGGAAAGCTCCCTTCCAGATACGTCCCAGGTACTGATAAGGAACTTGGAAGCTTTAGTTAAACTGAGTTAATCAGGTTTGTTTTCATTTTTACGGTACATGTTGATGTGTTTGCAGTGACACCCTCTACTATTTTTTTCTTTCCGTGCTGTTTAAAAAGAAAAACCGAGAAAACAATGTCCTGTTTGCAGTGAACAGCAGCTTTGGGGTACAGCATGGTAAATGAGTTAGAATTTCTCTCTTGAGAAAAACATACAAATTTTGTGCTGTGATTTTTGATACTGAATGATCAGGTTCTGGTTTTATTAAAGCAAAATACATATATTGTACAAGAATAAGTGTTATATTTATAAACACTTCCCTGGCTCTATGAGCTCTTGTTCACCTTACAAAAAAACCCTGTTCATGCTGCAATAAAAATACATACATTTAATTCTTAAGCAGCGAGTTTGTGCATTTTGCTCTTAATTCACAAAGAAAGTTTGGCTTAACAGAAACCTGCGGTTCCTTTCAAGGTAGCTGCATGAATTTACATAGAAAATACAAACTGGCACAAGGAATAAACTCCTTAAGCCTGGAAAGGTCTCTGCTGAGGACTCCTGTACAGGAATACCTCGTTCCGAGATGTTAGAATGTGAGCACTGTGCATTTTCCTGTGCTGTCCTTTTGGTTTTCTTGGACCAGTTTTAACTCTGCTTTTGGGAAGTTAAAGATGCAGCACGTGCGGCAGCAACTTCTTTGAGGGGAATGATGCTCTAGCCAGGTTTGAGACCGCAGGCAGGCATGCCTGCTAGTTCCGTAGTGGATAATTAATCCACTTGTTTGAAAATACTAGATCTACGTGAACATCCACAGGCAGGGTTAAGGGCGATTCAGTAACGTTTCAGGTTTGATGGTTTCCACGCTGGTGCTGGTGTGAGCGTGGGAGCCCTGTGCAGAAGACTCTGTTGCTGCTGGTGCTGGCACAGCTCGGGCAGGTCAGGATCAGTGCTGGCCGGGACTGAGTTGCTATTTCAAGGGTGAGGGAAGGGCATGTTCTGGGCTGAAACCTCTTCCCCTCCGTGCTCTCCAGCTGTGTTTGGACAGGGTGACAGCAAGGCTGCAGGTGGGCATAAAGGGGGTACTTTGTGCCCCCGGGAAGCGGCGCGGTGTTCCCAGATGGTGGGTGGGATCTGAGGTGGCCGAGCAGCCCCTGCCCAGCTCCCTGTGCTGACAGTTAGGCGTTTTCCAAAGAGCTGGTAGGAAACCTTCAGCTGTTGGCAAGCTTGCGTGCTGCCTTCACCACGAGCTTTGGTCTGACCACAGGCATGAAGAAAATGGAGGTCGGGGATGAGCCAACGGCTGGAGGAACCTTGGGTAATCCTTCTGTAACCATGGGCAGGAGCACGCTGCCCATGATTTGTGAGTTCATCTGCTTTGAAAACGTCCTGAGCGTGACTGTACCTATATTAACGCAGGGATGCGCCTTCCAAGCCGAAGAGTTAGCGTGACCTTTGATGGGATCAGCTGAAGGAGTACGGAGATTACGAAGAAGCAAACCCACTGCTAAATTGAACGTCTCAACTGCATAATCCTTCAGGGGGCATGCAGGAGTTGGGCAGCCAGCAGCAAGGGAGCCCGTACCAAAAATTTCAGGCTAACTTACTTTAGGTTAACTGGTATGACAAAATGATGAATGCTGAGGTTTTGCGATGCAGCGATGGCATGAATGTTGAAATGTTAATTGTGTGGGCTCAGCTGCCTTGGGCTGGACGTGCCGTCCCCTCGTACGCGGCTGCCCCGGCAGCTGCTGACCAAGGGACGGGAGCTTGGCAAAGGTAGTGCGGCTGCCGGGGAGGAGCTGAAGTATGTACTCAAGGCTGTGTCACTCCCTGGTAAAAATTGTTTCTAGCTTTCTTTTCCGTTCTTAGCATGCTAATGTACCTCAGGGCGATCTGTTGTTGTTCTCCTACTTGTTTGTGGGCACGACGCTCTGCCTTCGTGTGCGACGTGAATGTGGCGAAGCAGGGTTACATAGTCCCGTGTGTTTTGATCCAAGTGCCTTGGCTTTGCAGCTGAATACACGGGGCTGGGCGGTGGAGCTGGGAGCAAGAGCTTACCTTCCCCATCTCTGCAGCGGGAATAGCGTTTTGAACAGAGGTTAGAGGCCATCTGTGTAAGAGGCAAGTGCAATTTCATGTCAGCTACATGGGATGGTGTTACATACACTTTTCTGTAGGCTACTGACTATTCCCAATTTTGAAAATAAAGTTCTGCGTAATTTGCCCGAAGAGATGGAGGGGTGGAAGCAGACCTCGGGCCTCCTGATTCCTCTGCACTTACTTCAACCACAAGATCACGTTTCCCACCAATTTCACACATAAGAATGCATGGGTTTGAACACACAAAATTGGAGACACAAATTTAGATGCTGTCTTGAGGCACCTTTGGTCCTTTCTTCTGTTGTTTCCCACATTTGGGGCC
Source organism: Haliaeetus leucocephalus (assembly GCF_000737465.1). Classification (NCBI taxonomy): domain Eukaryota; kingdom Metazoa; phylum Chordata; class Aves; order Accipitriformes; family Accipitridae; genus Haliaeetus; species Haliaeetus leucocephalus. Next base: position 5,387,207 of record NW_010972438.1, read on the forward strand.
TTAGGGAAGGTATGATGAGATCTGATTAGCAGTAAGTCTGTTAATTATAACTCCTAAATTAGAGCATCAGTGCAGAAGCATCACTTTCTGATTTGGATTAAAAAGCCCTTCATCTCAGCAAAGCACAGTCAGTGCAGATGATAGCGGAGTGCACTGAAATACATTAGATCAAAGTGATGCATTTCATGTGTGATGCCAAAATGGCTAATGAATTACTTTAGCCTCAGATTTATTACCCACTACTTACTTATGCTCTTGCAACTTACTACCCAAAGCTATGCAGTTATGTGTAAACTCACCTGCTGTTTTATCTTTCTGCTCCACCAAGAGGCTGCCTGTATGAGGTATCTAACCTTAAATTTAGTCTAGCCTGGTGTGGTCCTCCCTTAAATTCTGAAGTTGGTAGAAGTTTGTTCTCAGGGGTGGAACTGAACTTGGGGGCTTCAATCTAGAGAGCTCATAATTCCCTGGCTGTGTCCGGTGCTGCTGTCCCCACGTGTATTTGCAAAGGAGGGTAAAAGATAAAATGTCTTGCTTTCAGCTCTCCTCTCTTCTCCCCCTGTACTGTCCTCCTTCAGCCGCTCTCCCTCTTGGCTGCCCGTGTCAAGGATCTCTCCCAAAATACCTCTGGTTCATTTCTGCTTGTCAGAAGGTCTCTGTGTGTCCCCGGGATCACGGGGAGGTGCTGAGGAGCATTGCACAGTGCCTGCTGAACAGCTTCTGACAAGAGGTTTTGGGGGCTGCAGGCCCACAACGCGCTAAGCTGCAGATAGGGTGGGGTTTTTTGCTGCTTTTGTTGCTCCTGTGCCAAGGTTATATTGTGCGTGAAGAAATTCGGGCTTCTGAAGAATGTTTAGGCTGTAGATTAAGGGCAGGAGATGTTGAGAGAATCCACCTGGTTTGTCATGAAGCCATGAAAGATAGAGGGTCATCCAAGAACGGAGTTATCAGCGCTTCCTCTCGTGTCCAAATTTCTTTATACCAGAGGACTCACTAGCCAGTGTTATGGCTTTGTACATAACACGGGTTTCCACAGTTGTCTTCAGTGGAAAATTGCCTACAAATGGGGTAAGACGAAGCACCTATGTATACTGGGGTGGAAGTCTGGCACAAGTAGGTGAAATGGCCTGGCTGTATACAAAGGTACAGGAACAACTATTTTTGCCTTCAAGACTTGTTGGGCAGAAAATAACTCGGTCCTACCAAAGCTAGGACATCTGGTGCATAAAGTGTGTAGTGTTTTGTAATGAATTGGAAATGGCATTACTGCAATATATATAATAACATGGAGATAGTGCAGTATGGTGTGAGGAACTTGTGTAGAATATATAAAATGTCATGGTTTTCACATACATTGTGGAAAAGAGAAAATAACTTCAAGTGTAAAGGATATGGAAATTCAGTGAATAAACATCAGTGAATCCAAGGATTTTTCATGCAACAAGCTAGATTTATCTTTCACAGAAAAAAAAAATCTATAAACATCAATGACTACAGTTACATGAGGAAGTCTGGGTGTGCAAGAAAACCTACTTTTCAATAGAGCTCCATTTCCTTAAATTTAAACAATCGAACATTAGAAGATCTAAGATCTGATTCATTTCTCATTTGTATCAGTTTCATCCAGGATACCTCCTGAGATTTGAAAAAAGCTGTGCTGTTTAACACCTGAGTAAGTGAAAACCAGGCTTAATTTTCCTGTTTGAGATCAACAACGTTTCAACAGCATGTTTCTTAACAGGCAAAATGAACTAGCACTATCGAAACGCTTGGCTCACTTTGGGCAATAATTTACCAGGGCTGTGCAACTTGTAAACACATTGAGAAATTGCCCTTCCAGATTTAACTAGGGGTGGGTTAGAAGTACGAAGGAAATCCAACATTTCTTGAAAAGCTAGGATTTTTCCTTCTTTCTTTCCAAGCAAAAAAGCTCTCATGAAATGCGGGTGCAGCTCTAACTTGCATCTAAGCAATGAATGACTCAACAAAGAACATTATCTCCTAGTTCAGAAGCAGATGTGATGCTCTCACCTATCCCATTGCATGGGAGAAGACCTGGAAACCTGGAAGTGCAAGACCACCTTCATGGAATATCACATATTCCAGTATTTTTGTTACCGCATGTGTTCACAAACTACGTCCACATGGTGGTATAATACCCCAGAGACATATAGCATAACATGATGCAGTTTACTTCTAAGTCAGGCCTCTGTTGTATGGCCTAAAAGCTTTGTAAGAATTTAGCAGCAATATCAAGAAAAACCAATATAAGTGGTCCATTAATGAATAGGTCCTTGAGTGTCAGGAAGCAGACGTTGTTGGAAACTTGGGTAATATTACTGTTGGGTTTTATTAATTAAATATAGCTATTAATATGACCTTGGATTTAAACACAATGACCTCTTTTGTGAGTATGATTAGCAGATGTTTACCATAATTCTTCACTCTCTGAAAAATGCTTGTTGCACCCAATAAAAACAACCATATTTACTTTGCTAAATCAAATATTTGGAACTCGGGTCTTACTTTATATATCATGGCTCCAGTGTCTTAGACTTTCCAAGTTTAAGGTTGAGAGACCTCGGAGTAACATATGTGGTAGATCTCAGAATACAATGACCTATTGTATTAGTGAGCGCTTCCCCCCCCCCCCCCGGCATTGTATCTTCTACAGTGAAACCAGTGTGCTCTACCAGCCTCTGGATTTTATTTTTACAGAAGTGGGGGGAGAACATTTTTGAATCCACAAGGTTTTCTATATTTTATCCATTACTTGCGGGCAACTTCCTTTGCAGAAGAACTACAGCAATGGAAGCAGGAAACGCAATTCCAGTTCTTAAAATAAAGCTGGAAGTTATTTTCCTTTTCAATAGCATTTCGACGAAGTTTAGAGTTTAAAAAGTCTGTTTCCTGATAATTTTCCTTTTCTCCTACCAAAACCAGAATTTGGAAGTGATAAGTCCCATTAACAATCCAGATCATCCCCCCTAAATGCCACCTGCTGCCCTCAAACTGCAGCAGGTATTTTCTGTGTGTACGAGCATTGTTTCCTAGCTGCTGGGGTCAGTTTTAGTAGCGGGTCTGCTGCCTGCTTGTCTGCAGTGCTGAAAGGAAATAGCAAGGGAACAAAACTATGCTTTTCTTGGGAAACCACTCCCTTTGGAATGGAGAGATATGGCTTGCCACTTTTATTTTGTTTCCCCCTCCAAAGTAAGCAACAACACTGCAAGGATCAGGGCCAGCAAGAACAGAATATTATTTAAAAGGCGTCATCTATCTAGCCTGGTGTATTTCGGGAAAAGGAGTCTCCTGCTTCATATTTTAAGGAGTGTAATAAAAATAGCAATTGGTTTAAGAAAGGGGCTGACGGACCGGAGAAAGTGACAGCGGCAGCACAGGGAAATAGGACTCCATTTATCTGAGCAAGCTAGCACATTGATAACGCTCCTCTCCGCAGTAGGTGCTATCAAATCAGAGACAATTTGTATCCCCGGTGTGGCAGGTTACTTACACGGTAACAAGTCTCCTCGACATTATTGCAGATCATCATTAACTAGCTACTGCTGTTTGTTTGCCGTTACCTGCTAGACGATGTTCGTGAGTCGTGTCGTATCGTTTATATATCTCGCCCGGTTTAGAGACCTACTGCTTCTGAAAAGACACTCAGCCTGGGATCTCTTCCCTTGCTTCGTTTTACGTGGGAAAAAAAATTACTGATTGCAGCTTCCCTCATGCTTTAATGTAAGCAAAATGAAGGCTGTGTAGCATACGTTTAACGGGCTGTGATGAGTAGCACCAGTGGGCATACGCAAAAGAAAGGGACAGAAGTAATAAGGAAGAAGGATGGGCTGCTGTTCTCGATCCTCAGATCTGATGTTGGCAGGGGTGTGGGTGTGTAAGGATCCAGATAAGGATTAACGGCTCTAGGTGGGATATCCTGCTTTCTGAAGATCTTTAATCAGTTGGACTGGCATCCTATAAGCACATTTCTTACTTGATTATCTTTCTCGGCGTGTTTCGGTTTCCTTTTCCTTTGTTCAGTAATACTTGTAATTACTGTCTGTTTATTAAAATGTGAGATCCTTTTCAGCTTGCAACCTGAAGGCTCTTTGTTATTTTTGCCAGTTTTTAAAGTTTTATTTCATGATTTTTCTAGCCTGATTTTGTTTTCTTTCCGTAGCATATTTCAGCCCTTTACTGCAAATACGGGGTCAGATCGTCACTTTAAAAGTCTTTGGAAGTCAATTGCAAAATCTCCACTGAAGCCAGTGCATCTCTTGATTTGTAGTTGACAGTATGCCCCATTATATCTATCCTAAATAGTTGCAGGTTAGGTCACTCAGGAGGGAAGGCTATAATTTTGTATGAAAGCACAGTTTAGTGAAACTATGATATCAGCACAACTATTATAAAACATGAAGTGCTTTGTCTTCTCCCATATAAAATGTGTAATTTCTACCCATTATCAGTATTATTACAAGAGTCCTTGCAGTAAACTTGTCTTTTGATAGGCAGAAACTTGTCTTCTCTAGGAACGAATACAGTGAAGTGTAACTTTTCTTTTAAAAGAGAATAAATAACACGAGTGAAGTTTACTAGAACACAATAAAGCCGTTTCCAGGAAAGCTGCTGCAGAGGCAGGTAGGACATGCTGAAGATTTACACTTGGGGTGAACATGTGCAAGTACCATAATGATGCTGTAGAGAACATCGGAGTAAAATATTTGATCAACAGATAGATCTAAAGAAGATACATGGTTTGGTATTCTTACTAGCTTTCAGATTACAGTAAGACAGTTAAATGAAGGTTCCTTTAAACCTACACATGAATAAATCATTGTCCCTGGGCAGAGGTCAGATCTAGCGTGGTTACCTCTTTCCTAGACAGATCACATTTGGACTGCCCACCAATCTGCCGGATTGTTCAGTTTGCAGATTCAGGGACGAGCACCAGGAGAAGGGAGAAGCTGAGAAATGAAAGGTTGGTCTCAACAACATCATACAACTCACTGTGCAGCTGTTACCGCAAGATGGGTTTTAAAACCAGAGTGTGGCTTATTCTGGCTAGGTGTGCAATTGTTTTGCACTTATTCAATCAAGATTCAGGAGATTATATTGAAATAAAGCAAAAGGAAAAAGATCAATAAAAAGGCTGGAGTAGCTGCTGTGATTAAGAAAAAAGATTACTGTTGATTTATTGATTAGGTCTTCAGCTTGCCATCTCAATCAGTTTTTTGGGTTTTTTTGTTAATGTTATTAATATTTATACTTTAGTACCATGTGCCAATTAAAGTAGATTGTGATTAAGTCTCCAGGCCTGAAAATAATAGGCCCCACATACCACAGAGCCTTTGCATCGCACATTACTGGAAAGAGAAACTTAAGTCTGAAAATCTGGTGCAGAGCACAGAAAAAGGCCTGTTCTCTTTTCAGTACAACAAGCAGTTTTTGTGGTCGCCCCTCCTGGGAACATCAGAGAAGGATGGTTGCAGGAGTCTGTCGCTAAGCTTTTGAGTTTTGAGGGGAGTCACTCTGGCCAAGCCCATCTTCTTCTGCATCTAGTGAGAAAAGTTCCTTAAGCTCACAGTGAATCTCTCCTTTTCCCTGCAGAGAACGCAGTTTTGGGGCACTTCTGCCTTCAGGCAGTGTTTTGTGGTGCTGGCGTCTGTTTGCTGGCTCTGGGACTCCTCCAAGTTAGCATGACACCTTGGCGTAAGGTCTTACTCTGCGATGAGCAGCACAAATTACAGGAGCTCTCAAGGTCTTCCCTTCGGTTTGACCTGAGAACGGGATAGTTGAAGACTTTTTTTTTTTTTTTTCTGTGTAGAGGGAAACATGAGAACTCGTTGTGAAGTGGCAGAACTGAGTCACCGAGGGTTTAGTCAAAGAAGAAACACATCTCATCAGTGCAAACCAGAGTAAAAAACGTGCTTTCTTCATTACTCATTATACCACAACGAGAATCAAAATCACTCAAAAATTGTTGTAACAGCTATATGTTGCTTAGATAAAATAATCTGGAAAGGATAGATTTTGTGGGAATCGCTTCTGATTTATGCAATGCAATATGCGAAGCCAACTTGCTGTGATTTTTTTCCAGTTATGTGCAATTATGTTAGATTTAATCAAAGAACTTTGAATTACTTGCACCATTCTATAGCACTTGCATGGTCCCTCTGGGTGTCACTGAAGGAGTTGTGGCCATTTAAGTGTACTGCTTTTGCAAACAACACAGTGGGAAAATTAATTTAAAAATTCTTTGTATGTCTGGATGCTTAATTTTTAGAGCTGTGCTATGTTCTGGGTTGTTTTTCTGTATTTTAAGCATAAATCCTATTTTTTCAGACAAACGGTAAGCAATTCTATTTTGCTCTTACAGTGTAAAAAGATTTACTGTATAGTTTACTGGGAGTGGGGGGCTGGGTTTAACCTATTGTGTCAAACCCGCTCCTTCAGCTTCCTTTCCTGCTTCCATATGGGTAGCCAACGTGGCCGAGATTTGGTCTTGAAATCAGCGCAGTATAACGCGTCGCAGCACGTACCACCCTGCTTCAAAAAACGTGCTGTGCCGCTCTGCCCGCCAGCCCACGGGACGGAGCCGCATCGCCCGTATGGTCTGCGAACGATGGAGCCGCCGAGCCTTGGCTGGTTGGGATGACGGGGACAAACCGATACGCACGTCGGCGCTCAGCTCTCGAGAGCAGATGAAGCTTTGAGGCCGGGCGTGAGTGAGCGCACGTGAATAGTTTGGTAACCACGTCTTTGTGACCCCCCCGCCTCGTCGGCCTCTGCAACGGGCTTCTATGTCTGTGGAGCTGCAGCGAGTGTGTTTTCTCTGTTCGGTCACTCATGAGCTGCACTTTAGTATTATTAGAGGGAGGGATTTATTAGTTTCTACTGTCGAAGAAGGTTTAATTGGTTCCCGTAATATTTTACATTTTAAGTGTAGGCAAAGTACAAAATGGCTCCTGAGGAAAAGGGAGCCAACTCAGAGGGAGAAGTCTTTCTCCATACCATGAGAAGCCTTTTTAAAAGCAAAAAAAGAGGACAGAAAAGCCTTGTCAGTTCTTGGTGTCTACCTGATTAATTTTTTTTTTTTGCATATAAGGACTGCCTCGCATCAGTCGGAGTTGTGTATGAATTTTCATGGTGTAAACCTGTGGATAGGGCAACAAATACAAAAGATCTCGGCTGGTTCTTTCTGCAGAAGGCAAAAGCGCATTGCCTGCATTGGTTTGTGCTGGGGCCGGTACTGGCAACCCCTCCACCGTTGTGTTGGTCTAGTGGCCAAAGCTCCCTTAGCAGGCTGAGCGTCGGGGGCTTAGGAAGCTTCACAGCCTCTGAGTGGTCAAATAATAAAAGCACATTTTGTATTATTTTTCAGAAAGACCCTAACTTCATGTAACATCATCAATTCAACATATTTGGACTTCAAATTTAGTTAGTCTTGCAATGGTTGTGAAAGAAATGTACTCTTTTTAGTACATCTATGTCTTGGAAAAGACAATAATTGATATATAACCATACAAAATAAATAGCTATATAAAAATGAGCTTCCCCCTTCCCCCTCAGGAAAAGCAATAGAGCCTATAAAATTTATTATTTTTGTTAATCTTTGCCTGCTCTCTTGCAGCTGCTGGAAAAGTGGCTTTGCATTTGCAGAGCTTGGTGCACAAATAAAGGAGTAAATAAAAGGGTTTGCTGACGTCAGCATTGCGAGGTACGCACAGCACGTGAGTGGAAAACCGGTCAAATTGGCAAACAAAGCGATGTGCCTTCTTGAGTATCCCGGGCAAACCTAGGAGGGATGGAAAGCAGTAGTGATTTTTTTCTTTTTTAGTGTGAATGTTTTTAAAACATTGCCGACTGTTAAGTGTCAACAAAGTAGTACAGGGGAAGAAAAGCAGAAATAAATGTGTGACTGGAAAGGTGCATCTGAATACAGTAATTACATAAGCTTTATTTTTGTTGCCTTTGATGCCAGTGTAAGTACGTGAAAACTAATGCAGTGCAGAGGACAGGTTTGTGGTTGAAACACACTTGATAGATTTTGACAAATTAAACAGTTGTAAAGATGTTTGGAAGTTTTCCAGATCTTTACTGTTATTTATGTCACTGAACTAAAAAATCAGTGGTTAATTTGCAGTTCTTATAATTTTTATGATACTTATGTTGTTGTAAATTTAGCAGCGTGCGGCATCAACTCAGCGGGATACATTTTATGTTGTCAGCTACCTTTTGACATCATAATAGATTTCAGTTGCCAAAGCTTCGGGGAGAGAGGGAGAATAAAATGTAAGAGCGCGCTGCCTGAGCGCTTGGATCAGACCCAGGTAGGAGAGGAGCTGGTCTGCAGGGCGGCCGCTGAAGCCAGGCTTGGTCCTTGGGGGACGGCAGGGATGCTCCGGAGTCCTCGTGCACATGGTGATAAGTGTTTTAAGTGGTAAGGATGGGTAAGATGCTGGTAGGATTGGGCCCCACGGTATCGTTGACGGGCCTTTGATGTCTGGGAGGCTGCTTGTGGCTGATAACGGTGGCAGTGCCGAGCTCCTCGGGTCTCGTCCCGCCACGTGGACCTTCTCCTGACTCTGCGTCCCAACAGCTCCTGGCATGGGCTGTGGCTTAAGGGCGGCAGGTTGAGATCTGGTCTTCCAGCCGTTGTCAAACTTATGTCTGTCTCAGTGTGTAACCTGGTTTAGGGGGGCTACCGACCCCCAAATTCTTTCTGCTGGCGACTTTCTCCATACGTGGTAGTCCACGGGATGTTTCCTGGGTAAATACAAGATAGAGAGAGGCCAAGTAAATCTCCGTCGTGCTGTGGTCGGATGTGGGAGCAGCTTTCGTCCTGTGGGACAGCATTGATCAAAAAGAGAAGGCCCAAACAGGAGTTCTACAGAGTGCCTCTGATACATGGATTCATACATTTGCAAGCTTTTTTTATACAGACTTTTTGCAATATTCATCTTTTTACAGAGACTCTATTCTCCCTATTTGTAGAGACTTCTCTTGTCTCCTATCCTGCAAGAGGGAGAGACATCTTAAGTTTAGGTGGCTTAAAGAAGAGATGTAGCTGTTTCCCTCTTGGGAGGCTTATTTTAGTGGGTTAAAAAAGATGTTTTTAATCTGAGGAGTGAGACCAGCCTTGGGAACGTGTGACACATAAAATGGACTTTTTATAAAGCGTAGCCATGCCCTTCCCATCTTCTGCTTCTTTCAACATTTGCCCTTTGCCTCCTAAGCCTGAAAATGGAAGAATTTATTAATGGTTGTTTCCTCAGTGTTTGTGGCATTAGCCACATTTCTCAAGGGCGTTTCATGTGCTCTTTCCACTCTAACGGGATTGTCCATTGAGTTCAGCTCCAGCACGTTGGGGATCCATTTGCACAGATAGCTGATTAAGCTGAACCTTCCTCATCCGTAGGTAATCCCAAAATACGCAAATTGTTAGCGTGAGATTGGTTTTCTAACATTTTTGGGTTTATAATTAAGCGCTTTGTAGTTGTGCTCCCCCTCCACCTCCCTCCTCATTGGAGTCTTTAGCTGTGCTGACTCCAGCTCTCCCATTCCCTTTTTCATTCTTGATCGTCTTTTTTTTTCTTTTCCCCTGGAGGTGGTTTTACGTCTGACTCTTTCTCTGGGTACCGCTTCAAAGCTGCGCGACTCGGAGTAGATTTTGGGCACAAAGAAAATTTGTGAAAACAGCTTCGCGCTGCTGCTCAGTTTTTCCTGGGTCTTGCTCGCCAAGATCGCAGCGGCCAATGCTGGTGCGAGCGTGGACGTAGCACTGGGGAAAAGGCACGTGTTTACTCTTGACTTATTTTTACCGCACCCGTCTTTTGGCAAAGGAGAGATTGGAGATGGGACAACTGAGGGGGCTTCGTTTGCAAATCGACAGCAAATCAGATGATTAGGCGGTGGTAAGCACGGAGGAGCTGAGCAGGAGCAGGGTGTTTGCTCGGGCAGCCGTGGCCCCGCGCAGACACCTCTACACCGTGTTCCTTTGGTGCTCTTTAGGTGGAAGATGCTGCTCTTGTGTGTTGGAAGAACAAGATCAAATTTCCATTTTGCTTCACAGCAGCAGACTAGTATGTTAGTCTGTGTTCGCTGGCTAGATTTATTCTGGCTAATGTTTGCCAGATTCTTCTATTACATATTAAAATAAGATCTTATGAGTGGGTTTTATTTTTGTGCGTGTTTCAAAAAACTAGGCCAGCCCTAACAAGCACATTTTCCTGTTTTTGTTTTTGCATTTTGTCATTTTACATATTGAAAAATGGAATGCAAAAAAAAAAAGCCTGCTGACATCAAAAAGAAATAAAGCTTTGCATTATTCTGCATAAGTGTTAAAATCTGACTGATAGTTTGTACATACAGACTTCGTTTTTTATGGTGTTTCCTTTCCCCACCCAAAGATCACAGATGCTACGATAAAAATTAATGCCCTTTTAGTAAATGCTTTTCTTTTCTGAACTTGGCCTAAAGAGGGTCACACAGTGCTTTTGTTACTAATAAATGCAGGAAGATTTAGGTAAAAATAATAGGCAGACATTAATTTGTCGGGGCAGGAACTTCTAAAAGAAAATGCAGAGGATTTTTTCTGTCCTTAAATCCAGCTATTTCAATATCATAAAGTTTTTATTTTAACCATCAGGAGAGTAGCGCTGTTTGAAGAATTCAGCTTTAAAAAATGTCTTTGTAAATTGAGATTTTAGGACTACCTATTTGGAGGACGTTCCGTATGATAAATGACCCTTATAAGACAAAAAAAAAAAGTAATTTTGCATGTCTGCTTCCTAGGATGTGTGATAATAATAAATGAACATTTTATATATCATTATATATATATCATGGCAGAACAAAAATCAGAAGATATATTATTCATTATTCCTGTTACTTTATATTTAAAAGGCAAAGGTTTTTGCTTCTTTGCCAAAACAACGGCTGCGGAATATATTTGTAATAATCCCTGCAAACATGAAGGGTGGAGAGATCTTCCAGGTCGTTAGCACTGGAGAAAATAGAGATGCCTTTAATTGTATTCATTTGAACATTAATACATTAATGCTGAGATTTAAGTACTGTTACTATTAAAAATTAAACTGGAGGGGCAGTGTGCAGATCATATGCTTTAGCGTAAGTTGTCAGGTGCAGTGTTTGCATATTTAGCCTGCCATTCCAGCACTAAAATGGATGTTTGAGACCGGATTTGGCTTTCCGAGGGACACTTTTTTTTACACCACCCCCCTGGTTTCATTTCTGGCAGTAGCATTTCTTGTCACAGATGAATTTGCACCACCTGAGCAGAAGTTGCACTGATTGCAATCAGAGGAGGGTAAGGAGCAACTTGTTTGCTGTCCTGAAGTCCTCTTGTTCTTCTCCCCGTCCTCTCCCCCACCATGTCCGCAGCTGTTTTGCAATATGCAGCCCCCTCCGAGCACCGCCTGCGGAACTGGAGTAGCTCTGGCATGTAGATTTCCCAGTGGGAGAACTTGTGTGGATGGTAATTTTAATGAGACCTGATTTAAGCAGTAGAATAGATCCATAAAACTAATACAAGCAGACTTTCAAGAGCTCTACTATTTGTCAGGGCAGTGAATTTTAGAGGTGCATCCATTGGCTTGGTAAAGAATATTATAATCTTGAAAACTTAACCTGTATTAATTCAGATTGTTTCTATGCAAAGTACTATTGAGAATTTTGCGTATCCAGGGCAGGCCAAATATAGACTTATTTATTTTTAAGGCTCAACTTTCGTCCAAAAATCGTGCTGGAACCACAGGACCTGAAAGCTGTGCTCTATATGAATGAATGCAGAGCCTGTACGAGTGCACACAGCTGTGCCTCTAAGCTGTGACAAACCCTTAGCTTTGCTTTTTTCCCCCCTTCATTTAAGGCCACCGCTTGGTCCATATGTATTTCAACCTCTCTCCCGTGTTGTCACACCTAGTTATATATGGCAGTAACACGATTTTCTTCTGTCCTGCGGATACAGGCGTTACACCCATCCCAGAACCTGAATCCCACTTCAAGTAACACACTTGGTCTGTGGTTTTTATTTTTCATCCTGGTGCTTAGGAGTGTCTCTTGCTGTTGTTGGAAATTGTGTAGTTCTGCTTGGCCTTATTAAACTGTTTTCTTTCCCTCGCTCTCCTCCCCAGCCCCTTCCCTCGGTCCTATTTGCCCTTTTTTTTTTTTTTCCCCCCTCCCAACTAGCTTTTTTCACCGCAGCTATCTCAGATGGCAGTGAGAAAGAGAGCAGGTGGGGGAAACTGAGGGCAGGAGCTCGAGCTGGGAATGGGAAGAGCTGGAGCACGTCGGTAGAGGCTGGGGAGACCCAGCGAGCAGCAGAGAACAAGGGGGAAAGAGGGCAGAAGAGCACGGCAGAGGGAGAAATGGGGGAGAAAGCGAGGAGGGAGGGATGGAGGCAGAGGGTGAGGAGAGGGAGACCAGGGTTCCAGCGTGCAGGCTGAGCGGAGGGATGCTCTGCGCCACGGGAGGGGGACCCTGGTTTTCCCACCCCCTTCCCAGGCTCAGGCAAATGCACAAGTGCAGGCAGAAAGGAGGTGGCTCCTGCCAGAGCCAGCGGTAGCAGTGACATGCATTTAAACGGGGAAAAAGTTTATTTGCTTTTTCTCGCAGGATATGCTAAGTGATTTTGCAGTTTGAGTGGAGTGGCATTATTGCACTTAGCTCTGCATTTATTAAATAAATTTGTTCTCCAACTCAAGTGTTAAGTGTGTATTATGAAACCTCAGAGCCAATCTTAGTGGTTGCAGTGTGCAAATATTTTTAAAATTATGTAATTAAACAGGGCTTGGGCTGCAATGTCCACTGAGGTGATTTAGTAATTGAATGGTTTGATTAAATTTAGTGTTATTTTAGTTTATACAGAAAGGGCTGGTATCTGTTTCATAGATAGGGACATCTTGTGGGGCTGTCAGTGATGGTTCAGAGGTCCTTAGGAGGAATCTTTAGCACCCAATTAAATATTAACCAAGAAGATGTGACTCGTTCTTTCTCTGTCCCTGAAACTGTGTTTTGACATCTAAGGCTGATGATAAAAATTTGCTTGGCAGAATCACTTGCAATGCACTCTATTTATCACTAGATTATTTCTAAATTAATCATGCTAAAAATCTTCCCATTGTAATTGTGCTGGGGCTCAGTGCTGTATGATGTGTGTAAATAAAAAATGCCCTTTTAATTTCACATTAACTGTATCTAGCCGCTGTTGCAGCCAAACTGTATCTGTTTCGGTAGAATGTCATTTTAAAGGTATTGTGGTTACTGAGCAGCAGCTGTGATTGAAAAGTATGTAAACTAATCTTTAGTTGCTCGTGTCATTTTTATATTCTTATGTCAGAACACAAGAAGGCTGCTTTAAATTTGTCTTTCACTGTGTATTAATTTTCAAGTCTAATTTTTCTTGGGTTAAAGCTTATACTGCGTTCTCTACTACACATTACCATTCAGTGCCAAAGTAAATGGCTACTTGTGAAAAAGTACAGAATTAGTTCCTGCTTGATTACTGTAAAATACATATTTATTTTCATAGGGGGAGTTTTTATTAGCAGTGCATAAAGTACAATTATCCTGCATGGTGTCGGTGACTTAGAAGACGAAGTAATCAAGCACCATATATTTATTACTGTGAAGAGCAGTAAGTTTTAGAGCTGTGCATTGCTTTCCCAAAACCAAGAAGGAAGGTGCAAGGGGTTTTGGGTTTTTGTGTTTTCTTTTTTTTTTTTTACTTCTAGGCTTGTGCTGTGCGTTGTTCCTGCTCTTTTAAATGCAGACCATTTAAAATTAAATCCTCAGTTAATATGTCTGCATAAGAACTTCTTTGTCTCTTGATGCCCAACCATTGAAAATTAAATGTGGTTGCGGATAAGTATTTATTCATACCATACCTCACACCTGATCTTGTGTCAGTATGACATCATCTTTGCCACAAAGATTTCTAGTGGTTTAAAAATGTTCCGTTGTGAAATAAGTGGGAGAGGTAGAAAAGGGGCAAGGAAGGCAACAAAAATAAACTACTAGTGGGATTTGATGTTTTGCCAATTAAAAACAAAATAAAAAAAAAATCATCATATTCTGAGGTCCACATGCTGCCTTTGATCCGTACACAGGACTTCCATTTGTGCCGGTGGCCGTTCAGCCTGCGGAGGGAAGGCTGTATATGACTTAATTTGTATGTTGTGGGAAGTACATTTTCCTAGCATGTGGTCTAGCTTACTTGAAGAATCTGAAATGCGTTATAAATGTAAATGCTGTGTTTAAGTAAAACTTCATTATGTTTTGGTGGTTTCCAAAAATGCACAGGATTTGACCTTAAAGTGTTATTTCAAGGTGTTATGATGTATGAGCTAGACTTTGTAGTCTTCTAAATTAAATCTTTGAACATGTTATTATTGTATTTTGGCATCGGCAAGATGTAGTTCTCAGCTATTTTCTGTCACAGCCTTCATTTTTCTAACAAGAGTAACGAGACAGGGCCAGATTCTTCTGTAAGAGGCGTGCGCGGAATGGGGATTACCCTACGTTAGCCGTGGTGTAACTGAGGACGGGTCTGCCATTCGCGCCCAAGTCCAAGGTCACGACGACTCCTCGTCCGTGGCTCGCCATCAGGATGGAGCCCGTGCTCCCGCAGAAGCGCGGGCACAGCCGCCACCCACTGCCGCTCCCCTTGACTGTTGCAGAGCCCCACGTAGGATGTGGTGAAGGGTTTAGCATTTGGATCCAAATCTGGTTCATATATAAAAGGGGTTGTGTTTCTGTTTGGAAAATATGAGCCCCTTTTACGTAGCCCAGGTGTGGATTAGCTCTCTAAACCATTTGCCCATTCCTGTGTTTGTGGGAGACCTGTTTTCAATTCTTACAAAGAAGCCGTACAAGTCAAGCCATAGAAACAGCAGAAGCAATCCAAAAATGGATTTTAAAAAAAAAAATTAACAAAGTGTTTGTGATCTCAGGTTGGTAGTCTGGATGTAGGACCAGACATAACCACTATACATATGCTTATTTCCAAAGAAAATAGTTGCAAAACATTTCCACCTATGCCATGAGTGCTCGGGGCTTGTATTTCTTCTTCCCTATGTAACAACCATATGTTCATGCTATAGGAGGGCAAGAAGCGCTGCTGGCCGTGCGGCACCATCCATGCCATGGCGTGCATCCCCCCCAGGCAGCTCCCTGGCACGGAGAAGGTGCCAGCCAGCCAGACATGGCCATGGGTAGACGCAGGGTTTGGGCTGGGGTATGTTGTTGCAGAAAAGTCGATTAAGAATAAGAGCTCTGAGTCAGCACCCGGGGCCGTGGCCGTCGGTCGCCAAAGCGCTGGAGAGAGACCATCTTTGAAGTGTTGTTTTTGGTACCGGTTTCACATCGCACGCTCGCGGTATGAATCATGATGGTTACGCGGGTGATTTTCCCTCAAGAACGAAGCCAACCCCAAACAATTGTGGAGCCGCCCTTTTGGTCACTTCACATGGCTGTCTTTCTGTCTGTCCATCCCGGAGTGGTCTTCCACCACAGGCTTGGTGGCTGTGCAGCCAACGCGCATCGGAGGCTTGTCCTTCGTGCATGGCCAGGAGCATCCCATTCTCCTCCTCTTTCACGAGCAGGCCGGCTCCTGGATGGGGGTCAGCCTGAAATAATTGGTGCAAATATTCAAAATCCTAGATGGAAAAGACATGTAGAGTATCCCGCTTCCCCTCCGCGTAATTGCTTCCCTGCATCCCAAATAGGGCGATGCTTAGAAATGCATCCAACCTCGAGTTCAAAACGGATTGCTTACCCATGTTTCTTGAACAGCTAATTTTGCTGGCACATTATTATTCACCCTCTGCTATTTTCACACTGTGACACAAAACTAGAGAGAAGAAGAGATTGAAATTTTGACCGGTACGTTATCCTGATACCTGAGACGCTGTGTCGATATGAGAGTATCTTTACCACAAGGACTTTCTTGGTGGTTTTAGAGATCCCAGTGTGAATAAGTAGCAAAAGCAGAACTAATAGCTTAAGAAGCAAAAATATTTTTTTTCTTAAAGAAATTGATTAACATGCAAATATGTACTGTATGCATATTAAATATCATTTCAAAATGTGATGGGCAGGAAGCATAAGTGATGCCATTTGGTTTTGTGGCATCAGTGTGGGTTGATTAAGGGGGTGGGGATAAATTTTGGGGATTATTGATATAGCATGAATAGAGCCAGATGGTTGTATTACACATCTTTTGTGTTCTTGTTTGCTTCTTAAAGCAGTTGCAGAATTTTGCCCTGGGCAAAATTTACTCTTTGCTCGTATGTTCCCCTGTGAATTTACTTTTGACAAAGTACTTCACAAAGAGGGGAAATGCTGTGCTTTGTGCCCGCAAACTCATCTCTCCCCTTTGCGTTTGTGAAGCCAACAGCCCTCTACTTAAGAAATATTTTGTAACTTGTGAAATAAATTAGCAGTAAGTGCAAGTTCAGTGTGTGTGTTGTGTATTGCTACCCTTCAGTATGTGATATTGATTTACAGAGCGTGTTTTTTAAATTTTCATTGCAGTGTTTTGGAGAAGAAACTGTGGAAATGGCAACCAGTTTGTTTTAATGTGCTACTTATGTAGTATTCTTCCATTAAAGAAATGTTGTCTTAAAGATTAATGAGCTAACTTTTCCACTACTTTTTTTTTTTTAAAGTTTTGAGATTGTGGTGTACCTGATTCATGTGATCAAAAACACATACTTTGTGGTATTCAGGTTGAGTGGGAGAAGGTTGTGCTAGGTAGGTGGTTCTTCACTGGGTGTTTGTGACATTTGTTGGAACTGCTTATCACCAGAACCACCAAAATTTACATGTATTTGTTATTTCCCTTTGAAAGCAAATTTTTATTTCCCATAAAAAGATGAGTTTTTGTAAAGGCTTTGTAAGAAAGAATTTATGTCTTATTTGTGCCTCACACCAGTTTTCGTGGGTGTAACTCCATTGACTCAGCTGAGGTTGCTCCTCATTTACATCGCTGCAGGCCCCTGGATGACAAGGTCCCTTTACATCTAGCAATTATAGTGGAAACAGTCGTGCTTGTAAATAGGTTTTGTCCTCTGCCTTTGTCCCCGTGTGAAACGGCATGCTTGCAGAAGGCGAGCGGGCTCGCCCCTCTCGCAGCGGCAGGACTTTTATTGGGGACCCTGCGCCTGCATCCCCTCTCCGGGCAAAGCCAACCCCCTGTTTTGCCCAGGCTGCGAGCAGCAGCTTCGGGCCCTTTTTTGGAACTGGTACTTGATGCGAAAATGGGGAACGAGCAGCTCTGACCCTACTGAAATCTCTGACTAGTTGCAAGTCTGAGGCTGAAGCAACTTACTCCTCATAATGATGCCATTGTGCTCATCCTATCTGATCAGTTCTTGAAATGTTTTAGTAAGTCTATCTTACAACATTATAAGAAGATAATCAGCTGCCTTAGAAGGTCCCCATCTGGAGTATAGAGTTCTTTTACTGAAAGATGTTTTGCCTTTCCGAGATAGCTCTCGCATTTCATCATCTGTTGTGCAGAGATGAAGTGCATATGAAAAGTCAGTGACTCTGAATCCATCTGTTGTTATTATTTTCCACTGATAATTGGCTTGAACAATGAAATGTCTGTGTCTGTAGCCTTTGAAACTGTACACCCTGTTTATTTTCTGGAGGTCTCGCTCCACTCTCACCCGCCCCCCTCCCCCCTTTTTTTTGTTTTGTTTTGTGGTTGGTTTTTTTTTGTTTCATTTTTTTCTCAAGCTCATAACTAGTGGAGCTTGCATGAAGATGACATCTTTGACTCTGTGCATCAGTATGTGTCACTCAGCATCTAAAGCTTGCCTGCCAATTTTTGTCAGGGTCCTATGTCTGTTCTGTGCAAGTATAGAGTAGGCTTACAGCAGGAAGGCTGGCAGATCCAGAGTTCACAGATATCTTACCTGAAATGTAGTATTTATTTCACTTTCTCTATTAAAATATTAATTTAGAGCCCAGTATCTAATACCTACGGAATTAGATACTACCTGTAATTGTATAATATATTCAGTTGCATCCAGTTTTGCACGATGCAGGGTATTAATATTGGATTCCACTAACAGCAGTTCCATTAGCTTGCTCAACCAGTATGAGATATATATGAGCAGGGAGGCATAACTACCAGCCAGAACTGCCAAAACAGTCATTAGAAGCTCCATTGGGATGGACAAAGGCTTTTACACAGTGATATACTGATTAAATTTTGTTCTATGGTTTATTTGCATCAAGGTTAGATCACTATCATCTATGTGAACCGTATTATCTGACACCTTATTTGGAAGGTCATTTCAATGTAAAAATGGTGAATGATACAGGGGCTCTAAAATGTCTTGCAGGATTCTTTCATGGAGGATTTTTATCCTGTTAGGCTTGACTAGCTCATGTTAGTGATTTTATTGTGCTTTGACGTGGTGAGTTTATCCGAGGAAAAGTAGAAACTCCCTCCATACTGTACGAGTGCTCAGTGGAACTGAACACGCTCGATCCGCATTAAAACTGTGAGTTATATCCGGTATCCTTTGAAATAATCTGTGACACATGCTTGAGAATCCAGTAAATATGTGTTGCATCTTTGAAAGCCCAAAGCTTCCCTGTGTCTGCCTGCATGTAAGTGCTCTTTCAGAATGAAATTTCGGTGCCGGACGCAGTCATGTCGTCCATGCTACGCTGTAGTCTGGAGCACAAGAGAGTAAGGCAGAGGAGTATAATCATATTTGTGTTTCAATAGCAATCATTTAATACTGCAAGTTATTAAAAAATAATTAAATTACCAAAACCAACATGTAGCTAGGACTTACAATAAGAGGTCAATGTGATTTGACTCCTTAAGTTAGGAAGGGACACTGGTGAATTCCAATTGCTTTAAAATTGTGTTGCTTCGTTCTATTTCTGGAATGGAAGGATAAACGAGACTGAAAAATAATTTATTTTTCTAGAAGCAAGAGTAAATCACAGTATATAATTACGTATATTCAATTATAATAATAAATGCTTAGAGGTGCTTGGTGGTTATCAGAGTCTCTAATTTAGTTGGTTTTTGAAGTAAATATAGTTTGGAGGGGTAGTTTTATGACAGTAGTATTTAGAAAATAATGTTTTTAAGGGAAACTTCAGAAATTTCTTCCTTTTCCCCAAATAAACTAGTAAATAGGTGCGCATTATGCAGTGATTCAGAACCGCTAAAATAGGTGTGGGTGTGGAATGTCTTCTATGTAGTAAACAAAACAGGGACAGTAAAAGCAAATTCAGATTTAATCTGTCAACTCAACCAAAAGTCTCTGTATTAATTTAAAATCCTCGTTAAGAAAAGACTGGGCCAGGAACGTATTGGATTTCAGCACAGTTAATGAAAATGAATTTTACAGGTGGTGTTTGGTTGTGTTTCTTCTGCTCTGGCAAGATGGGTGGCTGAGCCAAAGCGGGCATAGCACACGATTCAGCTCTTTGCCAGAGCAATGCTTAGATTAGAAATGAACGTTTGGCGTTGAGTTGTTGGTGCTGTTGTTATTTACTATTATAAGAGCAAAGCGTTTAGCGCTATGATTCGATTTGATTTTGTAGCTCCTATCCCCTTAAACAAGCTGTGTAGCTTGTCAGAGATCAGGACAGGTAGAATGCACAGCAGGCGTCTGATTTGAGCCAGTTACTCATTTGCTGAGTGTTTGTGTTTATGCAAAGGGGCCTCTTCCTGCATATTTAATCTACAGTAAGGCAGTGGCTTTTGTTGTGTTTAGACCACATACCTTCAGTCCTTCCTTACACTGCAGCCAGTGTTGAAGCACAGAAAGGCTGGATAGTCAAAAGTGCTTTAGTGTTTTCAAACTCTCAACTTTCTGCAGTTGGTTGGGAATTACTGTACAGCTCTAAGCCTTTTTCTGCCTCATTAATGGGTAAGTTTGCACTCGGGTTGAATAAGATACTTTTGTTTCTGTTCCATTTTATAAATGCACAAAATGTTTGGTTGGTTGGTTTGTTTTTACTCGTCCAAACTTCCTTAAGCAAACCTGGTCCGCTGAGGGAGTTTGTTGCAGGGAATTAGATCAAGAATACAGGTGTTTCTGGAATATACTTCTGAATAAAGTACTAAATGCGTATTGCAATAGACAGGTATTTGCGGGGGGGCGGGGGGGGGGGAATGAGTTCGGTGTTATTATTCTTTGTACTAACAAATCCTGTTTTGTAACTATCCTGAAGATAATGCTTCCATTGTTAGCTAAAAGCTTTCAAACAGTGTGCAACGCAGAACTGCAAAAGCAGCAGCAAAAAAAAAAAAAAGGGAGGAGGGGGGAAAAAAAAAACCAACCCACCAACCCTCTGGTCTTTATTGTTTCCTTCGCAAGGGTCCTCACTAGAATGTCTGCGCTGTAATAGGAAGGTTTTTCTTATGTGGAAATTGAATCGTCTCTTCATTGATATTAATAGCACACTAGAGATGTTAGCCATGATGCAGAGTACCAGAACTGTAGAGTAAGGAAACCTGATATTGCAGGGGGAAAAAATGACAGTCTTATTGCTCCTCAGTGTGGGAGACATCCCTCCCTGAGAGCAGAGTTTGCATAATGGCATCCTGGCTTAACTATTTACTTATAGGTATTTTAATCTCGGGCTCTTTCTTCTAGTATAGGCGTAATTACTGTCGCTCGCTCTTGCACTTATTAACTGCGCAGCTCGGTTTCTGATTCAGCCTGGACAAATTAGTTTTAAAAATGACTTTCGAGAAAATCCACGCGGTGTGCCTGCACAATGTATGTATCCTGTGTGTGTAATGTAGGCTGTATCAGGAGAACGTCAGAGTCCGACGAGGGGGAACTGGTATCAAAAATTAAAGAAAAGATGACAAAGGGCACGTCTTCAAAGCAGGCAGTTGTGGTACAGACAGCGTTTGGAGAAATGTGGAAAATGTGCAGCGAGGCCAGAAGTAGTAGTTTTGGTTACCAATTAACTATTTCCTTCGTTTGAGTAACTCCTCTCAAACAGAAGAGTGTGCTGTTCCACCACATGTTGGAAAGTGTGAGAATCTGAATAAAATTTCACCAACCTTATTAAAATATGTAGGGACTTTGGTCTTGGGTACAAATCAGCCTACAGACTCAGAGGCATTTATTAACAATAAGACTGCTGAGGGTTTTTAATAACAAAATTACAAATACCGTATCTAATTGTAAGTGTATTACTTTTATGCACCGGTTAAAAAAAAAAGGGGGGGAAAAAAAACTTTTTATGAGGAAAAGTACCTCAGTCAAAGCACCTTGTGTGATTAGTGCTATTGTATTCTTAAATTTTGATTGATAGAGATAATAGTTTTCACTTAAAAATACAGACAGGTACTTTAACTTTCCATGACAATAGCTATTTGCATTTCTTTTATCTTTTTGTTTAACATTTGTGGGGGTTGGGACGGATTTGATTATTAACTCTTATTGCACACCGAGGTAAAAGCTAAAACAAAGCTTTTGTTCAAGCTTCAAAGGTAAAACAGCAAATATTGTTTTTAGGCTTCAATATTTAAAGGCTGTTAAAGGATACCTCGGAAATATTTTCACATGACCGTGACCAAGAGTACCGCTCGCCTGTCAGGTAAGAGCCAGGAGTCCCGGCCGCCGCCGCCGCCGCC
>NW_010972438.1:5408975-5439550 GCF_000737465.1 Haliaeetus leucocephalus
CGGCCCCGCACCTGCAGCCCTCGCTCCAGGGTGCTGGGGGAGCGGGGGACGGGGGGGTGCTCCTCCCGCGACTTGGGTTCGGGGAGGCCAAGTTTCCCGAGGAGAGGTGCGGCGCAGGCATAAAGCGGTTAAGGCTGGCGCTGAGGCAGGGAGCGTCGTTTTAGGGAAGGGGGAAGAGGTGGCGAGCGCCAAACAGGCGGCAGCGTTTGATCTCCTGGCTCTCAGCGTCAGAGAGATGGCCTCTCATCGTCTGATGGGGCATTTGACAGGTCTGATACTTTCTGGGAACGCGTGATGGTCTTTACGTCTGGTGAATTCAATGAGGGCCAGCTCTGTTATGCAAAGTGACTCGTGTGAGGCAAATAACCAATCCATCATTAAAAGATGCAGGTCTTGGAGTCGCGGTTCAAATTCCGTATTGGAAGCGAGCTGTTCTTAACTTGTCTATTAACTGTACCCATATTTCCTATAAGAGCTATTAAAAAGCGGGGGAGGAATGGATTGTGATTAGTTTCGTAGCGTTGGCGCACATCGAGTGATTCTTTTCCAAGGTTACGGTGGACTTGAAAGGTAATATTATTTTGAAACGGAGAGTGTGCCGTGCGTAGCTTTGTCCTCGTGCTGTTGTTTAGTTTTATTTTATTTTATTTCTGTTTAGAATAAATAATAAGCACCAGCCAGAGATTCTGAACAGCCTGCTAATGACTGAAAATGAAAATACAGTATGATTTGTTACCTCCTTCCACCGAGAAGCAGCAAGGTAGCGAGCATTAATATCCCTGTGTTTTGGCCTGTACCAAATCCATTTCCCCCTCTTCAAAGCGAGGTGGAAGAAGTGCACTTGGTCCCTCGCAGTTTTACTGTTCACCTGCATTTCACTTTCTGAGGAGGTGATAATGACTCCTGGTATAGAAAAATCTCCTCTACCGTGCCTCCTGAGATTTAATATACGCTGCACGATAAAAAGTAGCCACCTTGATAATGGTCAGAAAAAATATTTCTCCCTCAGATTACTTAAGATATTTAGTTTAATAGATTTTTTTGGGTTGCTGGATACCTCTTTAAAAATAAGATAAAATAGGTACAACAAAACTGAACAGACAGTTACTGACCATCCTCAAAGCAATTCTACATATGATTTGTGTGTATTAGTGCAAGTAACCCAACTGAGTGCACCGGGTGAGAAGAGTAACCTGTGTGCAGGATTGGGCCCACAAGCCTGCCTGATACCAGATGTTGCTCTTCATGATCAGTGTACATCCTGTATTTTTGGGATTAGCCAAATACCAAATGAAAAACTTTTTTTTTTTTTTTTTTTTTTTCCCCCCCCCCCCCCCCTTACAAATGTACAGTTGGCAAAATCATTGACTGCATCTTTTCCCGCACAGGACAAGAAAATAATAATTATGAGAATAATAGGACATATTTCATATTTCAGCCTGTATGCAGTTGAATGTGACTCAGGGAGTTTTGAAGGGAAGGAAACAGCTGTATTAGCTGGTTATGGTTCACTTTGTTTAGAAGAAATTACTGCACAGAAATGCTTATTTTGATGATCAAGTTTGATATTTTAAAGCTTTCAGGAAGTCTTGTAGTAAATATTTTAATCAGACACATTGAATATATTTCAGCTGGTCTTACATAAGAAAAATGAATAGAAATCAAATTTCAGAGAATTTTTTCTTGTGCTATTGTGTGTGTGCATGTGCGCTTTTTTTTTTTGTTGTTGTTAATAAAAAGTGTGCTTTCTAGGTAGTGAAGGGGAGATACCTTTGCTACTTTAGGTTCCTGATAATGAATTGTGGGCTTCGCAAGGCTGGGACACTGGCAAAAAAAATGTATGCCCATAATTCTAAGCAGGGGTGCAGCTCAACTGGTGTTCTACTTTCCTGTGTAAAATTACTTACAGCCAGTTTGTGTGGGATCTGGGTCTTTGTTAACCTATTTTTGGCTATACCCAAAGCTCTTCTCATTTAGATTTTAGTAAAAATGTTACTGTTTTAAGTAGATTTTCATTCTGCAATGCTCTCTATTTCTGCACAGTCTTTATATTATTAGTTAAATTTGGCTTTGCAGTAATCACTTGGAGATAGGGCTCCACCCTGCAGCCTCCCCGAAATGACCTCCCTGCCCTGAAGGAGGAGACCGCTAAGTCGAATAAGTGTTGTGGGATGAAAAGAGTTACAAGGTCCAGCCCGACAGCAGGTATAATGGCAAAGCCTCTGATATTCTTGTCTGGGCCCTTGGTACCAGGTGAATAGGTGGGACCCGATCCTGAGCAATAAGGGGACTTTTCTCTTAAAGTCAACTGAAAAGGGTATGGCACTGGCTCAGGTCATGATCTTTTTAAGATTATTCCCACTTGTCTTTCCAAAATCCTGCTGAAAACAGCTATTTTTTAAAAGCATCTTTGTATCCAAGGTTTTCAAAATGTGTTTCAAAAGCATTTACCCATCTTGCTGGTGAGTAAACTGAGGCAGTCGGCGAACAAACCTCATGTTTTCAGGAGGATCTGGTAAAATCTGAGCAGGGCACGTAGTTTTGCACGGACCGTTCCCCGTGTGGGATGCCAGTTGAGCTGAGGGGACATAGGTGCTTGGAGATCTTCCCTCCACTCATGAGACAGTAGGACCACTGCTGCTCGCAAAGTGGATTTTTGTTTGTGGTTTGGTTTTCTATTTTAATCATCTCCTTGGGGGGAAAATATGAGTGAAGTGTCTTGCTTTGGTAGGATGGGATTTTTTCTTTGTTTGCTCCACATGCACACTTAGAGTGTTGATGGTACTTTGTGTTTATCTTAAAGACAGCATGATGGAAGGAATGTGTGTTGCCTACATCAATTCTCTCACCCATATAAACATTTTCAGGAGGAAAGTCTGTATTTGTGTTTCTACGTTTTGAGATACTTGACTTTTAGACTATTAATGAGAAATTTTCACAGGTGGGAACAGCTGTCTCTGCTGCTCATTTTAACTTCAGTGGTATATTATCCAAATTTTTGAAAGCCAGGTAGCATGTAGCAAGACTTAAATAACCAGAAATGAAAGCAGTCCAGATTTCAGTCAGGGAGTTATTTGTGAGAAGAGCTGAAATCCTCCTCAGCCCTTACTCCACTTGTGTTGCTCTCAGTAGCAGCGTTGGTCTCCCACCAGCTAATGGTGGGCCAGTGTTACTGGGTTTCCTTGGAGCGTGTTCAGTTCATATATGACAAATGTGTTTAGAAAATGTTACCTGCCTTTTACGGCACTGCCGAAAGAGATATTGTGTGCACATTTTATGCAAACCTGTAATTTTCAGCAGTTTCCTTAAAAAGTACATTTTAAGATGGTTCATTCGCTATCATGAAGACTCAGGGTAGAAATGAAGTCTGCTTGCAAAATACTGCCAAAATAAGGATCTGACTGCCAAATACCCAGAAAATTTGTAAACCAGATAAATATGAAGAGAGGTTTAAAGTGTCAAATCCAAGATAACCCCTGCAGCAAAGCAGGATAAAAGCCTTTATTGTTGCTAATCTAAGAGCACATCGTATGTCAAAGGTCATGTATTTTACATAAAAGATGTATTGTTTTACATACTCTCAGGAAGGTGAGACCTGACCTATTATGATGGAGTAGTGTTATGTCCTTTGCAGTGCAGAAATCAGGAGTGCCTTATACATGTACTCCAGCAAAGTACATAGGGCTTCTTATACCGCAAACATGTACAAATTTTGGCCCCTCATCTTCCGGTACCACATTACAAGAACTGAAAAGCTTCTCACTCAAAACATAAAAAACAAAATAAAAATGAAATAAAATGAAATGCCAATGAGCAACAGATAAAACCAATACTCATTTCATCTCGAGGTAACCTTTTTTTTCTGGCTAAAAATAATTGGGTTTCAATGGTAAAGAAGTAATGCCTCATTCTCATTGTGAAAATATTTTTCCTTCCAAAATAAATGGCAAATGAGTACATTTTCCTTTGAAAGACCTTAATGAAGATTCTGATTTTTCCCAGAGGTTGGTATTTTACTGCTTCAGTAGAAAGCTTCACCTACTGATGTAAATAGCATAACTTACCGTTTGATGAGTTTCACAAACACCCCCAAAACTCCACATCACTGTGTGAATTTTATGAAACGGAGTTTCACGTAGCTCTGTCTTACACATCCACGTGTCACTGACTTTCCGTTTCGTATGATGTCATCTGTGTCACCCAATTATTGCGTATTTCTTTCTGTCTTTATTACATATTATTCTGCACCCCTGCAGCAGATGATCAACGTTTCAGTGAAATTATGTTATAATTTTACTCTGTTAAGGTGTTTGGTCAATTGATGTGGAATTAATTCCGAATGCTGTTAGTGGTTTGAGTTAGTAACTTGATCTAAATTAATAAACAAATGTTTTTCTTTTCTCTTGTACCATATGTTGATCCCAATTACATGAACAGAAAGTGGCAGATTGTCATGTTTCTTAAAAGATTACATACTCTTTTGCATAAGAGAGAGTATACAAGATGCAGTAATATACAGGGTAAAAAAACCCTACATGTGCTGTTTTTCTCCCTCCTACTTTTTATAAAGATACACTTTAATTATTTCTCTTTTTAATACCCACTGCTTGTACCACCTTGGCATACTTGGTGTGTTCTTGGTAGTGCTTAACGAGAAGATATCCCAAGACAGTAAACAACTTTTTGAATTAGGAAGATGCAGCTAGTTTTAAATCTCATCTAGGACTGTGTCTCTATGGAAAACGATGAGAAAAAAGAAAGGATCCAGAAGCTAAAATAGCAGTGGTTACAAATGGTCTTAAAATGCCTTAAGTAAGGAGAACCCATTCAGACAATAGTCAGATTTCTGAAACAAAGGACTGAACTCATCTATTATTCAAACTGAATATAGATTGATAGACATCAAGATTAAGAAAGTTTATGCTAGAGAACAAAGATGTCTCATCTCCATGTTTCTCCCCCCCCCCCCTTTTTTTTTTCTCCCAAAGACCAAGTTCTTCGTGCTAAACTGAAGAGCCTCACACTGGCTGGTACTGATAAGCAGCAGTCCTGTGACTTGATTGTTTTTATTAACTCTCTCTGAAAGTCATTCACCATTAAACACGATTAGATTCATTTGTTGCTTTATTTATGTTTGTATGTGCAAATGTGGTGCCAATGAAAATGCTTGGGATGTTGTTGCTGACGCTGACCCAGCAGTCACGTGTGTTACCTTCTTTCTCTGCAGGGTAAGAAGAGTGACCTTTTTGGGTGGCTGTAACTGAAGATTGCTTTACAGGAGCAACTGAAGAAGGTAAATACAGATACTGTTTTGCACACAGTTTCTGAAGCATGTCTGAAGGAAGGATCTGATCCTGCAAACCCCAGGAGTGTGCCTTAGTTGCACAAGTAAAGGCTCTTCTGGCAATATGGATAAAGATTGCAGCGTTGGGCTTGGAGCTAAGCTTTTGGAGCCACCGCTGTGCCTTAAACCCTCGTTTTCCCTGAGAAGCCAATGGTTTAGGTGTCCAGTTGCATTTTAGGAGCAAGGCCACAAAGATGCACTTTCTCGCTTTCAGCCATGTTCTGAGAAGGCTGTTTGGTAACTGGACAGAGCCTGTGTGCGAATGGGAAGACCCTGCTCTGGCTGGTCTTAGTGGCCACATGGCCAAGTCCATGGCCCAGCATCCATGGGTGCTGGGCTGGGAGCTGCAGCGGCACAGCCCCGTGGTGAGGTCACCTTACTGGGGCAAATCCTTGGGGAATGGTCAAGTCAGCTTCAGCGCTGCTTTGTCCCAGGCTGAGACACTCCTGGATTTACAGCAGCGTGTCGAGCAGAGCAGGAGAGCAGAATTTAGCTGTTAATTTGATTGCTTATTATCACTGCAAAAATTAAAACACATGCTTTTTAGTCTTTTGGAGCGTAGTGAAAAGGAAAGAAATATCACTCTCTGCAAAATGATTTTTATTTAAAGCAACATGAAAGTCCCGTGCTTCTAAATTAACTCCTTGCCTCTCTTCTGGTCCAAAGTTTCAACTTTGAAAGGAATATTAACATCACAAAAGTGATGATTCACAAAATTAACTTGCAGAAGAGAAGAGTAACGCAGATCAGTGTTTGGTACTGAAGGGTGTCATCTGACTGAGGTTCATATGGCTGCTTTATAATCACCTTCTTTCAGAAATTAATAGTCGGTTAAGCACCATAGCAACAAGCAACACTGATGTAAGCGTTGAGCAGTGGCTGCTGTTCGCTGTGATGTCAGTGCTCGTTAGTGCTGTTCTCTTGACCTTGTTTGAATATAAAATGGTGATTTCATTTTAAACTTAGAATTTTACAGAATGACTAAATGCATCGGAGTGAATTAGAGCTATTTTTATTTTTAATTTTATTAAAATGTACTTCAAGGGGAAAAAAAATGTCCCTGTTCTCTTCTGTTTAAAATTAAAATAGATCTGAGGACGATGTGGGGTTTTTTTCAGTTCTTTGTTGCCAAAAATATCTGTTTAGTGAGGATGAAATTCATGAAGTTCAAGTGAATATTGCAGTCCTTGACCATGCCAGTGGTGTGTGTCAACTGTATGATATATGCCTCTCCAAGATTTGAATATTACTGGTTTTTTTATGATGGAGCCCATGAGGTGTTGGATGCATTTCAGCTACTGAAAAAGAAGCAGATCCTGCCGTTTAAGAAGGTGGTGGTTCCTTGCCCTGCAGTGGTGTTCCCCCTTTGAGATTTTGTGAAGAAGGGAAAAATTTTAAGTCCCAGGTGCATCAGGGGGCCTCAGAATGAATGGGATTCCTGTGGAGGCACGAATCATGCGTGGCTATAATGCTATGTGACCCAGGAAAATTAAGAATTTTGGTTGTGATAAATGCAAAACGCTACCTCTAGACTCACCTGAAGTTTGTAGGCCATGTCTCCAAAAGCAGATATATTTTGTATTGCTACCGTCAGGGCACGATGCATGCCAGACATACCCTCTGGCATGCATCCTTCAACAGTAAGCAGTTTGGGTGATTCGTAGAGTATGTAACTGGAAAAGGCCATCAGATTTTTCAGTCTGATCTCCTGAGTATCATAGGTTATTGAGTCTCACCCCGCACCCCTGGGCAGAGCTGGTAAGTAGGGTTCAGCCAAACTCTGTCTCCTGGAAGCTGATCCAGGCTCAGTGGGAAGACCCTGAGGACTGGAGAACCATGGATCAGCTACGGTGTATGCAAGCGGGAAGCATGTTCAAGCATGTTTTTTCAAACTGCACAGCAAAATTCATGACTTGATGAAAAATAAGTTGTTCAATGTGTCCTTTAATGTTAGGACTTGTTTCTCTGAGAAGGTTCGGCTCTGTCCTGCTTCCGCTGCAGCTGAGGGGTGCCATTTTCAACGAAAACCTATTTGCTGCCAGATCGGTCCATAATCTTGCAACATATTTCATAAAATAAAGCCATAATGAATGATATGTGTTCCAAGAAACTGGATGTCAAATTTCAACTGGGTGAGAATTGAAACTGCCGAGATAATAAACCATGAGAATGGGAGATAGTAATGGAAGTAGTGATAGAGTCCTAATTAGAGCAGTGCCACTGAAACAGGGAAGGTTAAGGGTTTGGTTGATTGAGTTTGAGCTCAATTGCTTGATAGCTTAATTTCAGGTGAAATCCCATCTTCTGAGTTAGCAGTTAAGCTGCTCAGTGCAGTTACAGAGCAGGACTCTGTACTCCTTGAGGAGCGGCCGCGTGGCCCCGGGCGTCCCAGCACTGCATGCGAGCCTGGCCTCAGGCATGCGGAGTGGGATGCAGGACAGAGCTGGTAAAATAGATTTTTATACTGCGTGTTTTGTTTGCTTTCTTTTTTTCTGTGAGCTCCAAAGAGCCCTGAACAGAGGCGCAAACAACAGAATAGATACACCGAGGAGCTTTGATGGTTAAACCTTCAGAATTAAGATGTTTACATTCTCCTTTATTTAGCGCTGTTAGGCATAATGCCTACTTATATGCCAGTTTTTCCTCAAAGTAAGAATTTGAATTGAAATGTTTGATTTGGGGAGAAGGAAGGGGAAATGTGTTTTTACAGAATTATGGACAACAGTGTTAGTTTTCCAGGAGCAGTCATTTGTTTAAATGTATGTAAAAGCATTTTCAATAATCAAACACTATTCAGTGAGCATTGTAAATCAGGGATAGCTTGCATGCTGAAAAATTGAAAAGTACAAAACATGCTACTAAAGTTGTACATTATTGATAACAAAAGACACATGCAGACTTTTAAGATAGCAAAGATAGAATCCTTTAGAAAACCTTTAACAGGGGGAAAAAATCAACACAAAGGATTTAGCAAAGTTGCATTTAGTTTAAAATTTCAAATCTTAATGCTTGTCAGAGTTAAATGCTGATTAAATATTGATAATAAACCAGAAGCTGCCTGCTGTAACTCAGAACCAAATGAGATGATCAACAGATAAATCTGTGGGTTTGAGCTTTAACTTTTTCATATATGTGTATTTTCTCCTCCCTTCCCTTCAAGCCAGGAGAAAGGTCAGAAGGACTTTTTTTCCTAAGCTGAATACAAAAAAAATGGATTGTGCAGTTTGTCTATGTGGAAAATGAAGTGGTTCTGGGACACAGAAAATCATTTTTTTCCCAATAGTCCCACCACTTTGTTTCATCAGGAAGAGACCTAACTCTCAAACTGGGCTGGCATGTTGCTGTGTCACAGCTTCGCTGGCCATAGCAGGAAGAGCTCCAGGCACAAGTCGAAGCCCTGAAACAAACTTTTTCAGAGAAGTTTCTGTTTATGAAGAGCTCAACATTGTGTGCAGCTTCTCCCCAGTGCTCTTCCTTGCTAGTGACTTTCCAGAAGATGTGCTGGTGACGTCCTTACTCCTCTTTTTTGTACCGGCTGGGTGGCAGTGATGCTTGCATGTCAGGCGGTGGGAAGTTAGTAGGGTGATGTTTCCCTTACTGAGTCTGACACCTTGACTTTTCTTGCTTTTGACCTAATGGTCTTAAAGCATATTACAGAGCAGAAATAGCTATCATTCCTAGAAGATGCAGTGTGTGGCTATTTCTGAATGTGGGTCCTGTGACTTGGGTGCATTCATAAGAAAGTCTGTAATGCAGCAGACAACCTGATTCTTGGACATTTTCTCCAGTGTTTTCTCTGCCACAGGCCCAAACTATAGAGCTGTACGGGAAGCATTTTGCATGAGTGCTTGTATCACCCCCAGCAGGAAATAGGGGTCTGGGAGACCCCCACTGATTCCTGCTGCTCACTTGCTGGTGGGGTGGTAGTCATGTAGCTGGAGCGATTAGCGTCTGTCAGGCCACGTCTAAGACTGGATTTATTTACTTTCGGATTGTTGGGAGAGGTTCTAATATCCTACTTGTTAAGACCTTTTGAGTTACTCAAATTGAAAGGTATAGTGCGGCGCAAAGCGTTTCTGTAATCTGTAGTAATAGAAATGACAATATTACCTGCATGTTCGGGGGTAAACCCTAAAAAGGTTGTGCGTGGGCCTTTGGAAACACAAACTGCTTGAAGACCTTACCTACTTGAATGAAAAGTTTAGTCCGGAGATGGGTGAAACTGTGACTTTTCTGAAGCAATTGGGTCAAGAAGATGTAGAGAATAGATTAAGACATTTTGGAATAATTTAAAAAGTATCTGAGCAAATCTCATTAACATGGACCACTAGCATGCTGTATTGAAGACTTCAAAGATCTGTCAGAGGAGTTCTTTCTGCGCTATTGTCTGCCAGCATTAGCAATCTCAAGAGAACATGTTTCTTTTGTTTGCTTTTGGCCCATTTAGCTTTTCTTCTTTTTTTTTCTTCTTCTTAATGTTCCCTAATATATTATAAATCTTCAAGTGGCTTGGTAGAAAAATATGTTTCTCAGCTTTAAGATAATCAGTAGCAGGTTTTGATCCTCTTATCTGACGCTTTTGGACCAGATCCTTCTGGTCTTCATGCAGACTGCTAAAGTGAGCAAGATTTGGCCAGTATTTTGCATAATCCTGCAGTGTTTCTTCCATTAGCTTAGGTAGATGCTCAATACGATCTTCAGTAAAATGCAAGTGCTGATTTGTATTACTTAATGTGCGTTCAAAGTACCATCATCCTTTTCGAATCTGTAAAGAACATGAAGCACAAGGCTGAGTGGGTCATGTGCACCTCTAGGGTTGGAAACCACGAACCTAATCTATACCCACAGATCAAACACAGTTGCATATATTGAAAATGGCCCAACATGTGAAGGTTGTAACTGCAGATTAAGCAGCCATAAAGGGTGCACTGCTGTTCAGCAGTTGCTAAGAAGTGCTGTGAGGTCCATTAAGCTGTCGTCAGAGGAGGCCCAACCTTTCTCATCTAATGAGTTTCATGCAAAAATGGCCATCTTGGCAAGTGCCATCATGGAGCTTAGGGTCGCAGCATCCCTGCCACTGGCAGGGGTTTGAATTCTTCCCACTACCCTTCTGTGTACGAGGAAATTTAAGCCATGTGCATCCCAAGAGGGAGACACGACATCCTGTGCTAGGCACTGATGTGTCTGCAAGGGATTTGTTGTTGTTGTTGTTGCAGTGATGGGCTGTGTTGTTGAAGCTTGTTGGACTCATCAGCCTGAGCAATTTGGGAAAGGGTGCTGTAAAAGTTGTGTTCAGAAAGCTGGAGCCTGTTCTTGTGTCATCAGTGGTCCATGAGCAGCCTCTCAACTCTCATATTGATTGAAGCTTTGCTATGGACGTGGTCAACAGTTACATCGCTGTGTTCATCTTTATCCTTGGCCTAACTACAGATACACCAAGGGAACAGCTCATAATACACCATGCAATGCAGACTATGCAATTTCCAGCCTGGTTCTTCAAGACCAAGCTGGATAATATGTCAGGACATGCTGCATTTTATCATAGCTTGGGCGAGGAAAGGATTGGGAATGGCGTAGGTAGGAACAGCACCCGTCCTCATTACTCTGGAACCCAGGCATGGGCTGCAGGTCAGATAGCCTGAACTCATGCGTAGTTTCAAACACAAAAACGAAGGTGATAGAAAGATCCAGTTTCATGGTTGCCTTCTGAAGCAGGCAAATGACTTAACTCTGAATTCAGAGTTGTGCCCTTGTGCAAGTTATGCTGCTGGGCCAGTGGACCCAACGGTCGTTGCAACTTGGTAGCACTGACCGGGTTTAATACACGGCACTGCTGTCTGTTAGCATCTCACAGCCGTGCCTGCTTCTCGACACAAGGGCAAGAACCACTTGTAGATTTGCAGGCTTGAAACCTGCCTTCAGAAAACTCGTGTCGCAAAGATGGTGCACTCTCCTGTGTTACAAAATCTGGAGATGTAAGAAAATTACACCAGAAATAGATTCACATTGCATATTTCATCTTTTATTCGGTCATCTCTTAGGTCATTGCCTGTTGCCTTCTACCACACCAGAAGTATATCTTCTGGCATACTTAAGTTACTGTCCTACAGCGGTAGCAACCATATTTTACAGTGGCAGTGTTACAAGACCAGTGATGTCAGTGGGCATTACAGGAGGCCACCCTTTTTATTTGGTAGCTCGTACTAAAGCCAAGGCATTTAAAAAAAAAAAGTTTTTGGCCCTGGTTGCCTGCCCATATTTCTCATTGCAACATATGAAAGCATTTTTCAGTGCTGCTAATGGCAGGAACTTCAGACGCCACCTCCAAGATGTTTAATTGCTAAGTGTTTCTCCCAGTGCAATCTGTGAATTTTAATTTGGGGCTCTCCCACCTCTGCTGGCCGTATACTTTTCAGTGTGTTTTGTGTAATACTGCTTAATTGCTCAAAAGGGTCATTTCTGAATCTGAGCTCACTGTTTATTTTTTTAGTAGAGTAGCACAAACATTTGGACATTTGTAACTAAGACTCTGACGTCATTTCCATTGCAAACCGTTAATATCCGTAGTTTATAATACGGCTTTTCAAAATAGATTTTTGTTGAAATATGATCTCTTTCTATTTTGTTTTTAAAAAAAGTAGAATTGTTACCCCTTTTAAACAACAAAAAAAAGATAAATTGGCATCTCTTGAGTAATAGGTCTACTGTTATTCTTCTGTCATACCCTTTTCGTTATTTTTGATAGCCCCTGTGTTTATCCATATTAGTTGTAATATAAGTGTTTCATTTAATCTTCTGACATGTTAAGCGTTAGTGGATCCCACTGATGGAAGGAAATGTCTGTGGAAGGGCACAGCATTTCCTGCTACTGGGGCACTTCCACCAATGGAACAGTGGTACGCAGTTGTGATATTAGTAACTGTCTGTAAAGATCTTAGAAATAGAAAGTGCTACATTTAAAAGCCAACAACAGCATAAATCAATAATATAGGCAATGAGACCACTTCCTTTTTGGGGAGGAGGGGGATTTTTTGAACCCCTTTTTAACTGGAAACATGTCATGTAGTTATTTTTATAGTTTCTGTTTGCTTTATTGCTGTCATCCTTCTCTGTTTAAATTTTATTCCAGTAATGGGAAAAGATAATTTTTATTGGGAAACTTTTGCTTTTAAAGCCTTATTGAATGCAAATTGAACATTGTTAAAAATGTTATTATTGGAAAAGAACAGAAAAATTATTTCTGAAAAGTGCAAATTCTTTTGCGTCTTTATTCCTCTTTAAGATCTGATGTCCAGCGAGAAAAAATTGTGTGCTTTTATTGTTTGTTTCCTTTAGTTTTAAGGAGGGAGAGATGATTGCTTTTGGTGCTACTTGCTTAGAGCATTCAAAGCTCTGAGCTCAGTTTTGGAGAACGTTAAAATAAGCCCACAGGAGGTCTTGTAAAAGTTGTAAGAAATTGTAAGCATGTCTGCTGAGTCAATTATATGAGACAAATTGCCAGGGTAAGGCTGCAAGGTTTCAAACTTGTTATTTACTCTCTGCTATCTTTAAAACAATTCATTTCTGCCTTTGATTTCACAGCAGATAAATACATGTTTTGGAGGAGAAAAAAGATATTAATTAGTCAAAACATCATTTAAAACTGAAAGAATTATCTGGATTTGCATTCATGTAGTTAAAAGGAGAGTCTGGCCTGTCCTCCTTTTGAAAGTTGAATAACTGAAAGACTATAGTGTAAAAATGCAGACTTTGGCTTTTTTAAATTTCTCCTCAATGAGATTCAAGTGTATGAGGCAGTATTTTTTTTAGATAATTTGAATTTTAATATTGATGTTATTCTTTTAAAAAAATCACACAACTTGAATCTCAGAGCGTTCACGATTTTTTTTCAGTTTATTAACCCTGTAATAAGTTTCAGAAAATTGTGTGAAGAATAGTGCAAATCCAACATGCGGATAGTGTAAATCCCACGTGTATAGTGTGTGCTTGCTAATTCTCTCAAAAGTTTGTGTAGTTAGCGTGTCATATGTTCACGATATGCAGGCCAGCTGGAGCATTACCGCTTTGTAAGCTGCCATGGTTAACTCGGTTTGAAATACATCCAGATCAGCCACAGTATTTTCTAGATACTTGATAAGGTCAAAAAGTCCAGTAAAGTCCTTTTCCTCCTTTCCCAGCACAGTTAGGATGGAAAGCTCAGAGGGGAGCTGGGTAAATCGTTGGGTTTTACTACCCGGCTGTGTTTGAAACTCATGCCAAACTCCTGCAGTGATTCCCAGCTGGGCGGGACGAGGCAGCGTTGTGGTGCCGTGCGACGTCACCTGCATCCCAGTGTCGCTTATGCTCCATCACTCGAGGAACCTGTCTTTGAAGTTGCCCTGCCAGAAGCTGCTGGAGAGGAAGGCTTTTAGATACAAGGGGTCTGAGCACCCTCAGCAAGTCTGCGACCGCTGTTCAGAAGAAACATCCATTCTCGCTCTTCTATCTAGAGTGTAGGTGTTGTTGGATTAGTACTAGACTCTTCAGGATCCCCAACTGCTGTTGATGTGGGATGAAAGGTCCTTGTGCTGCAGAGGGTTTGTCACCCACAGCGATCGGCAGCCGTGGTGGGGACTGTCTGCAGTGTCTCCTGCATTGCCGTCTCAGCACACATCTCACTGCTGCCTTGCAGGTTTGGGTTGTCTGTGGACCCACAGGTGTTCAGTGTGGTCCATGAGATATCCGCTGTCCCAGCCCACCTAATCTTATCCACTCCTTACATGAAAGGGGTAGATATATGTGCATAGGTCTGTCCAACCTGGATATCTGATGGAATGTTGTAGGGGAGCAAACCTTCTGGTTGGTATGTTGCTTGGGAATATTGGCAGTTGGTATGTTTTTTGTTGAGATGTTGGGTTAGGAAACATCTAGAACATTAGGAAAAGCTGTTCGTCCCTTAAAGTAAATCTGTGCTTTTCCCAGCTCCTTCCCTCTGTTGCCTGCTGTCTTCTCGCAGCTAGCAGTGGCCTTCTCCAGGCACCACCATACCAGTTGGTTGCATGCAGCAAGGGGAAGCCCTGAGCACTCCCTGTGCGTTCTACCATCATAAGGCCACATACCCTCAGTTCCCCACTTGTGTCTCCTCTCCTGTGTCTCTGTCTTCCCTCTTAGCAAGAGTGGAGCTGTTACCAGCTGTATTACGAGATACCAGGTATCCGCAGAGGGTAGACCCACCAGAGTACCTCCACACATGGCTGGGGCAATAGCTGGCCTGTCCCAAGTTGTCTGCTTCCCTGCTGCTGTCATTCCTGGGGCAGCAGGTAGTTGGCCAGGCATGAAGCCCCCCAAGAACAAGTGAGATCTTGCCTGTCTGCAGAGAGGATCTGCTTCCAAAAGGAGAAGGAGCATGGAGTTAGGGGTCTTCATCACACTTGGCCCCAGTGCCTTCATGAAGTGTGGTGGAGGGTGGGCTGCTGGTGATGTGGGAGGAGGCTGTGTGGGAACCTGCGACGTGTAGGAGGCAGCATCAGTGGGACAAGAAATTCTTCCCCCAAGAGGAGGAGGAGGAAAAAAAAGGTCCAAACAAGCTTTGTGGACATTTGAGGAGACCTTCTCTTTAAAAACAACTGTAAAGAGACTTTCCCAGATTTTGTCCTCCGCCATTGACATCCTGTCTGGTCACCGCCCATGAAGAGCAATCTGTGGCATCATCTGGGCAAGACCTTGGATATCTCTGCAGGGGAACTAGAGTTTATCATGGTTTTATATTGGGTTTTTCTCAGCATGTAACTGGATGCATTAATAGTGACATGATCCTGGTGTGACCTGGACTTTAATGGGTTTGAACTTGGAACTGTTCAAACATTAAGAAAAAGCCCTCGCTCCCTGCATGTATTCAGCAGCTGCTTTTTATATGCAGAACCCAGAGCTGCAAAGGTTCAACGGCAGTGTATTTTCAACTTTCAGATGAAAAGGACTAAACTGCCAAAAAAACTGGGCTATTTCTCTCCTGATGCAGATGTGTGACTGCCAGGACATGCATACATCAAAAAGACAACGTGCCTCTGAGCAGTTCAAAACCTACTGCTTTGTTTTGTTTTGCTCGAGGCAAACAAAATGTCAACCCCCTCAATCTTGGGAGAGGATTTTTGCTGTTAACATGTGCTTTGCGCAGAGCCTGAGCCCACGAGTCAGGATTTGGGGTTCGTTTCCTACCTCTGCATCTGACTCACTCTGTGGCATAGGTACTGTTTGTTCTGGACAAAGGTTTCTTGTTTTTTCTTGATTTTGTACATTGCCAGCTGTGCATGATGTACCATCCAGAATATGCTCTTTATCCTATGTCAAACCTTAACTGTGGCAACAAGGCTGTGATTTGATTTTCCCATCTGCAGTGAGAGCCAGATTTGCCCCTTGCTCCCCAGAGGAGATTGCAGGTTAGGCTATCTGGCTGCTGTGTGTTCAAGCAATTCGGAAAGGTACAAATTGTTTCTTAAAAAAAAACCCAAACAACACCCCCCCAAAACCAACAACAACCCCCCCCCCCAACAAAACAAAACACCAAACCAAACTAACTCTGCAAGGCCTAATTTTTCTGCAGTTTTGGGAAGTGTGTCCCATTCCTCTCCTGCTCAGCCATATACCTAAAGTGTCTTCTTTACCAAGCTTCTGCTTGAAAGGAATTCCATTTACAAAGTTATCAGCTACCTGCAAACAGACAGCTGTAAGGGAAGGCCTAATACCAGCTTGACATCGGTGTTTGTGTGGAGCTCTGCAGTAACAATGGAGAAGTTAGTCACCTGCCACGAGAGTCATTCCCATGGAATGATGACAGAGCGACCCGGAGTAAAGATGGCTCTTTGGAGAGCTGTTGACAGATTTACTGACCACCAGGTCCAACTAGATTGCCCTTTCTTTTTGGTATTACAAATGACTATGCATCGAATTTACTTACTAAATTGTTAGCAAGTTGTTGGTGTTGTAGTGTGTCCCCGTAATGTCAGCAATGTCACCCTGCCTTACCCTGCTGCCTTCTCCTAAAAGCTAGGGCAGACCTCTGCTTTGGGGAATCCATCCCCAGCTCTTTCATAGAGTCATAACGGCATTATGTCTTGTGTATAGTACTTTTCTTTTACTAGGGATGTAAATCTTTGGTCTATAGACCTTTGGTTCAGATTTTTCTTTAAAACATTAATGAGCGTTTTAGTTTTGGGGGGAAAAAATTTACTAGTAATGATGACATTGTGTAAAAACGTAGCAGCTAAAGCATACGTTCTGTTGGTTTGCCTTGTCTTATAGGAACATCATTTTTGCACATCACTATTAACAATGCAAACACCCTGAAATGCTAATAGCACTAGTAAGCTTTTAATTCCATGGAATTTATTGCTTGCTGTATTTCCATGAATTTATAACGCTTTGATTCTTAAGAGCCCCATTTAATCAGTTTTGCCTGGCACAGAACATAATAAACAACTTGCTGGTGCTAAAGTGCCACATGGGGGAGGCTGCTAACAAGAAAGTTAAATGCTTCTGCCACTAGCAGTTTCTTCGCTGTATTTTTCATGAGCTGTTACTACCAGTAATGTACTTTGCTAGCTTTAGAGCAGTGGTTAAACACAGTGACAAACCAAACAGCACTCCAGCACTGTAAACACCCAAAGCAATACCATTTTTGTTCAGAGCTACAGTTTAAACCGGTCTTGAGGCTCAGTATCATTTTATGGTGATCAGTGATATTTTTTTTTTTTTAAAAAAAGGTTTCGTTTTTCTTGATATCTTAATGTAGGACTTTTAGGAATTACTAGTGAGTGGTATTGATCAAGAAAAACAGTGTGGTGGAAGAAAGAGAAAAAAGAATTTAAATACTTTGAAAAACAGTTTTTGTTTGTTTATGCTGCTTGACCATAAAAGTACAAAAAGACTGTCTTAGTAGAAAAATACCAGATTATCAAGTGCTTTAAAGCAGAAAATGTCATCTGAGTCTCAAAACTGCACCAACTTTATATAATTACCCTTTTAATTATCCCCAG
The DNA here is from genome assembly GCF_000737465.1 of Haliaeetus leucocephalus. Taxonomy (NCBI): domain Eukaryota; kingdom Metazoa; phylum Chordata; class Aves; order Accipitriformes; family Accipitridae; genus Haliaeetus; species Haliaeetus leucocephalus. The sequence continues at coordinate 5,426,331 of NW_010972438.1, forward strand.
TGGCCCATGAAATTTGTAAAATAGAGCATTGAGAGTTTGATTTACTTACATGTTGCACTTTAGTGTTACGCTCTTAATGAATATTGTTTAGTACTAATGTCAAGCAGAGATTGGTGAATGCCATAGAGAGGTGCATGCTGCAAAGCTGGGTATTCAGAGGGGAATTGTGGAAACTCCACCTTAAACGAAGAGTATGTATGTATGTAGAGCAATATGCTATAATTTTTGTTGCCTGAATGGAAACTATATTGATTTTGTCCTCTGCATGCAAAGTAGTTTACTGTATTTTCTTTATTTAACCATGCCAGAGAAATAACCATTTTTAGGCCATTTATTTGGTTCTGTGTCAGCATCAACCTTGTTACGGAGAATAGTTGTGCCCTTCCTCTAAAGGACCAGAACATGGAAGCAAGCTCTTTAATTTGTTCTTAGGACCTAACTGGTTTAGCCTATGGTAATGGAAATAACAGTAATCAATATTTGATGTGGAGTTTCTGTGGGGTATCCAAATATCATTTATTGCCAAGAAATTGCTAGAATAAGCTTGGGGGAAAAGTAGTCCAATGTGTGATCTAAAAATCCAGCTATATTAAACAGGCATCTTCAAAGGTGAATGGAAACATCAGTGAACAGTAGCAGTAAAAAGAAATAAAGCAGAGTCTGAAGGGTTAGATAATAGAATGTAATAGCTGATGACCTCTAAATTATTGGTACAAATCTGAGCGAGGTGGAGACTCAGTGGAAAGTATTTGCATTTGAAAATGGTTATAAAATGCTTTCAAGTGATGGTCTGGTCTGCAAGACCCATCCGGTGACGAGTTGGGGAGATTTGATACCGTGGGTGAATGACTCTCAGAAGCATGGGCTGCCTTCCTCTTGTCTCACATGCCACTTTTTCCTTTCACCTTTTGAATCTAGCCAGTGTTGAGAACAGCATACATGCGCTGGTGTGGGAGGTTGGACCAGGGGTACAGCTGCTTCGGCATCTCTAATAATGTACATGACCAGATGCTTCCAGAGAAATTGGAAAAAGCCTGAGGCTTTACTTTCCTTCCAAAATTTTTGTTCATCTTTTCCTGCATTCACTGCTGTAACAGTCTTGGTATTCCTCTTGTCTAGCTACGGGCTGCTTTCATTATCCTGCTGAATTCATGAGATCTTAGCATGGCTTCAAATTTCATAGCCCAATTTGTATAGCATTTGAGTTAAAACTCAACTCTTAATTTGTTTTTCCAATTTGTGAAGGGTCCTGTACTTTTGTGATAGATACTGTTCATATATAAATACTGTAGTTGGAGGAGAGAAACAACAGAAAAACAATTATTTTGCAACTTTCACATAGTTGAGAGAAAATTTTAGTTCAAATCCTGGCTTTAAATAAAGGGCAAAAATCTATTTACATCCCAAGGACCAAGATTTTATAGTACAAATTTTTCTTAAACAGAAGAGTTAAGTGTTTGGTGTACAGCTGAAATTTGGGAAGGCAAAGTCATGTTTATTGTTTATGGAAACAAATTTCAGGGAACTGATTTCTAGAATTCTGAAATTTGAATTTATATTTGAAAATATATTGTTTAAAAGAAGCTCAAGAGAACAACCTGTGAAGAGGCTAATTAAGCATTTTTGTACAACGCTGAGCACAATGGGGCTCCTTTTTTGTTTGTCCTGAGGCCCTGCAATAATAAACAAAATTACTACCAATAATTGGGAGCCTTGATTTGAAGTCGTGCTGTGACTGCAGGATGCAGGCAGTGTCAGTTTTCAGTAAGTGCATCAAGGCTGACCTTGAACTTGTATCTGCTGATAAGAGCAGCGCAATAGCCCAGTCGTTTCTGAGAGCGTGTCATAGTGCTCAGTGCTGCTGGTCGGCTTTGCCGGTGTTTCTTCTCTCCTTGCCTTGTGCCCTTTCTATCGCCAAAGCCTGGATGAGCCAGGCTCTCCTGATGCAGAGAGTCATCTTGGTTAGCAGCAGCACTGGAGATCGCCCAGGTGCTCTTTGTGCCAGGAAAGCCATGCCGAATTCGGTAGGGGAACATGAGAAGATAAATTTCTTGTAACAGAAGTGGTTATTTTGGCTCCATTTTATTTCATGTGGTATGTTTTCTGTCTCCTCTACCGCTGTGCATGGGTACGTCACTCCCTTCTGCTTGTACAGCTTTTTAAATGTGTGTGGTATTGTATCATGCTTTGGTCTTAATGCACCAGGAGATGGTAGAAGACAATGTAGTTGTCTGGTTTTTTTGCTATTGAAAGGGTTGGAAGTTTGCCCGAAAGCCAAATTGTGTGGCAGGAGATTACAAAACGTTTAGTTTCCAAATCTGATTTTTTCCCTTGAGAATTTTTCTTGCTTCCTCAAAGACAAGATTCATCTTGAACAGCCCAGACTGAGGTGTTGCTCATAACCGTGCTGGAAAACGTCCTGTGGCTTGGAAGAGCAGCTGGTTGGAAGGAGGACAGTTTTTCAGGAGCAGTTAGGGCACTTTCAGTTCTCACCCCATCTCACTTCATACTCATGCGCAAGCGTTGGTGGGCCATGGTGACAGCATGGTCTTGGCACCAGGTGTTTAATGAAGGTACTAATTAGTCATGATGCTGTCCCACCACAACGGATGGTTGCAGGTTGCCGTTGCAGATCTTGCATCTAAGAGATCATCTTGGTAGTTCGTTTTGTGTCTAGGCGTCAAAATTTGGGCAAGAGTTTATGGCACTTTTGGAGCCATTGAGCTGCTCTTGTGATGGTTCTAAAAAATAAATAAATTTAAAAAACCCCAAGAAAGTAGAAAAAGGCCAAACCCAATATATTAACTCTGTGTTGTCCAGTGTATTAACTCAGTATTGTCCTTCTGCAATAGTCTGGCATCAGGGATATGCACAGAAATGTGAACTCTCACCTCAGAAGTCACTAAGAATAAGTGAAATTTCTGAAAGACGGTTTTACTCCTTTCTAAAATTGGAAGCATGAAGTGGAAGGTTAATAAGAAGAGAACCCTCTGAACCTCGTGGTTAGACTCACATTTAGCCACCCAGCTGAGGAGGGGTGAGGGAGCCAAGCCAAAACCATCACAGAGAGTCCAATCAGATCACTGCAGGCATTCTTGTTTTCAAAGTTGGTAGGAAATGGTTTTCTTAGGAAAAAATGGAATTGATGTTCTTTTTTTACTTTAGGAGCCAATTTTCTGATCTCCAGTTAAGATGATGAACTTGCACTGGCCTTGAATTTCGGGTCTCTATTTCACTGTTTTTCATGAGCTGTAGTTTGTACATTTCTTGGCAAATTATATGTTTTTGCAATCCTGCACGCTTCTTGCTTTTAAGGAAAGAAAGGAAGAAAGAAGGAAGCTGTGTTATGTTTAAATGCTCTTTAGATCCCTTTGCATGTGCTTTTGCATATTCTTGACCGATCTTGCTTTGTTTTATGTGTTTGTAGCATTTTTCTTACACCTTGTGCAATCATTAGCATTAATGGGGATTTGCAAGTGTAACAAGAGGAGAACATACCCCAGAGTGTATTACTTAATTTCCCTTTGAAGTGGAATGAAGTTGTCCAATTGGCCATATGCTGTGATTTGCCATCGTTACGAGTAGTTTTTGACTCCTTGTAGAGTAGGTTAATCTCTCCTAGGAAGCCTACGATTAATCACATTGGATTGTATATGGCATAGATAGATATTTGCCACCTTTAAAAGTGCCAGTAAGTTTATGAGGCACCTTTTCTAAGCTAGGAGCAAGAGGTGCACAATATAAATGCACAAGAACCGTTTGCCCCTGCAAAAATTGTGCACTCACATGATTAGTGAGGCATGGTATTAAATTATTTGAGCTTTGTGCATAAATATATACCGAGAGAAGCCTCGTAACTGGGGATTTTGACTATAGTTTTCTTCTTCGTGGGCCAGATACTCTGCTGTAGATCAGGCTAAGAGTATTTCAGTGGAGCTCTGCCCAGGGGTAGCAGCTGAAGAGCTGGTCCTCCTTGCGTGCGTGTTGCACTGTCCCACACCCAAAGAAATGCCTCCTCATGTTTTATGGGTGGACTTTGCAGCTTGATTGGAAATAGAAACACAGTAAACAGCAACTGTGTCTCAGAAATATCCCCAGCAACACAAACCGTCGCTATTTCAGGTTCTTTCCAAGGCCCCTGCTTGGGGGGCTGATCTGCAGCTATATTACAAGCACTGTAACATAAGCTGCAGCACCAACCCTGGAAAATCTTGTTGTACAGCTAACAAATGTCTGCAAAACCTTGTTTGTATGTATGTGTGCTTATGTTTAAGATGCAAACTTGTATTTGAGTGTGCTCAGCTCCCTGCTGTATATAGCTGCAGAGCTATTTCTAAAATCTTGGAAGAGATGGATTTGTAGTTTGATTTTTTTTTTTTTTTTTAAAACTGTGTTTTTCTCACCCTGATGTTTATTAACATCTTCCCTGATGTCCAGTTACAAGGGATGGGCCCATAAAAGTTTACATGAAAATACATTTCTCTGTAAGTGCTCTCTCACTGCGATTCCTTTGCAGCTTTAAACCAAAACCAGTTCCATCCTGTTTCATCCTTTACCCCTCAGACCTGATAGAGAGGAGGGATATTTCACTTTCGTCTAAAATCCACCTTGTCTTTTCCATTTTTCACTTTGGCTTGCTTGTTGATTTGAAGTAGCGGGTGTGACCAGCCATCAGAGCCCTGTTGGGAGCCCACTGCCAGGGAGAGCATCAGCCCTGACTCCTGCTTTTTATTCCTGCTTTTTCCCTCCGAACACACCAGCACATCTGAAAGTCTCCTTGCTGACCACTAGTGACTCGAAGCACTGAAACAGGAGCTTAGAGTCAAGGCCGATGATTTTCTTTTCTGCTTCGCTCTGCCTGCGCTGGGACTTGCAGCCAGGCTCTCAGGACATGGTTCAGAGCATTCAGGGACACGCTGGACATGAAGGATTTGCCTATTTGCTAAAAGAGCTGCCAGCGCCTGCGGCAGCCAGCAACACTTTGGGCCGGTTGTGTTTTTCTCGGCAAAGAGCAAAAAGAGGGCAGATGGGAATATGGAGGACATCTTGTTAGAGTGAGCCAAGAAAGACGGAAGGGCTGAGCTGCGATGCTGATTCTGTGTCCCTGGGGCCAAGAGATGTGCGTGTGGGAAAGAGATGCACCTCCCATCTACTTGTTCCCACCCCTTTTTCTTAAGGGTTTTGCGATGCTCTGTGAGTTTGGAAACACACCTGTAAGCCAGCCGCCTTGCAAGGGCTTCATGATTGACAGGAGTTTTTTCCGGAGTTTATGTCCTTTCTTGTCCACCTTACTTTAAAGAGTGAGCTAACGAGGTGCTGTAGTAATTGTTCCAAAGCAGTTTTAGAAGAGAAGCTCTGTTGCGATGTTTTAGTTTTGCTGGACAGCCACCTGCTGACCTGCCTTGTTTTTCTACTTTAATTCTGTCCTCTTCCACGGCTGGAGTATGTAGGGCAGACCTTCATGTCCTTAACCAAGGCATTTAAAACTGATGGACGGTTTTGGAGTGCTAACTTAGAGACACCAAGATTCCAGGATCAAGAGATGGATTTTGGGCAAAGTTCTTGTTCTTTGTAGCAGATTCCACTGGTTGGGTTTGCTTTGGTTTGGTTTGCAAAGGTTTGACAGGGAGTATCTTGGTCTCCCTTTCCTAAGGGTCTTTGTCCTGCCTCTAAAAGACATATGTAGGAAACACTGCAGTAAAAGCAGGCCCCACCCAGAATTATTTGTCTGGTTCCTTTCCCTGGTGGAGCTTTTCCCTTCTGCAATGCAAATAATATGTTTGTAATGTTGGATATCTTAGCTTGAATGTGAGGTGTTTTAAAAAAATGGTTTGATACTATGTCTGCTGGTTAGCCGAAAACCATTAAAAACCAGTTTGAATGTACCGATGTGTCAAGTGGGCTGAAGAACTATTTCTTGTCTCTTCTCCTACCCCATCCCACTGAGGTCTGTAGGCTGATGCGGTGCCGTGCTGGAGCTCCAGCAGGTCCTTGGGTGGTTTGGAAGGAAAATGTGGGAGTTGCACTAGACCACCTCAGAAGGAATTACAGCCAGTACAGCCAACAGCCACATTTAACCTTTGGTACATCATCATAACACACAATGTTTTAGGAGTGTTAATTATTGTTTGTGGTACCCTAAGCAGGGAATGTGTACTGTCAGCTGTTGTGGAAACAAATCAAAAGACCTTTCCCTAACCAGCGCAAAAGGAAATAGGTTTTCTGCTTAATTTCTACTTAAAAGGGAAATGATTTTGAAGAACTCCTTTTTTTTTTTCTATTGTTACATTTTATTTCCCTTCATCCTCCTTTCCCAGAATCTTCTGTGTATCTAAATCCATTAAAATAGTGGTAGTTAGGAAGGAAAGAGTAAGGCCAGGAGTAGGGTCCAAGTGCATGTTTACAGGTGCTCTCCTCAAAGCATCCTGTTTTCTTCAATACTGAGTATGTTCTCCACGAATCAGACCTTTTTGTAGATAGAGGGTCCTCTCTGAATGTCCAAGGTTGAGAAGGGTTTTGTGTGTGTCTGTGAATATGGGTGCATGCCTCTGTACATGTCCGTCAAAACTGTGACTTTTGTGATTATTATTAACATTTTGTCTTTTATGATTATTTCACACTACTTTTCTCCAGGGATTTCTTACTAGAGGGCTTCTGTTGTGAACCATTAATGTCGGTGGGCTTGGCCACTGCTTCGTGCAGTGCAGAGGAGTGGGAAGAGGGTGTGACTTTGCAGAAACATAGGGTTGCCTCCAACCAGAGAAATCAGGCTGTAAAAATGATGAATATCTCTCTTCTGTCATCCATAGATCTGACAGTTTTGTATAACTTATGAATTAAACATCTGGGAGGTGTATATGTATTTTTTTTCCCCCTTTAACAGTCGCCAAAACCAAGGCAGATAAGCTGTTGAATAATTTTCAGTCATCCAGTAACGTTGCAGCAAGTTTTGGGAGCAGATCCCTGGAATGTCTCTCTTAACAGAAATGGCAGAATTGCCATTAGCGTTAGTGAGATCAAGGTGGCACCCGGTGCTATGCCGTAACCACGAGACTTTAACCTTCAACTCCATGCAGAACAGACAGGACCTTTACCGCAGAGGTCTCATCGGAAAGATCCCAACAAAGTAAACAGCATGACACTTAATTTATCTACCCCAGAAACATGAAGGGCTCAGTCGACCTGATGGGATCTGTGGTTCCAGGGAGTCTAGGTATTTAAAACCTGATGCTCAGCCTGCTAAGCCATCCCCTGCAGCTTTCCTTAGTGCATAAGATATGAAAAAATCTCCTGTCCTGCAAAACAGATATTAAATTGGATACTCTTTCACCCTGCCACGATAAGAAACGCGGCAGAGAGAGGCAGGAAAATGGAATGCTGCTTAGAAAGAAAATATATTTGAATCTAACATAAAAATTGGTGAGATAGGAGGATTTTCAGTGCTAGTAGCAATACCCTCCCCAATGAGTTGCTGAAAATTCAACTCTCCCTGTAGTTTTTGCACTGGATTGTGAATAAAAATGGTTGTGATTGATGAAGCGTTTGGTGTCTCACTGTAAGTTGGTCAAGAGGGACTTCTAAATCACCCAAATGAAATACTGCATTATCATGAACAGTAATATGTAACTGTTAAGTATGCCGTTGCTTATCATAAGCTCAAGCTCCTTCGGAGCTCTACCCGCCGAGAAATCTTTGCAAGCGTTGGAGCAGAGAGCCGCTGCATGGCCTGGCAGCACCACGGGGCTGTGCCCATCCCTTCCCTGGTGGGACATGCCGAATTTGGAAGGACCGTTCTGCTGCGCTCCAGGCGTTGCCTGCATCCTCACGGGGAGCGGGCAGGTCAGCTGAGGCAACAGGGGCAGGGGGGGTTGCTTTTGGGTTCTGTTTTTTAGAGAGGGTGGAAGGAGGAGAAGGTAATATGCCTTTGTTTGCTGAAGGGCATGGACCCATTAGGCAGATGCGGAAAGCCTTAGTGATAAATTACTCCCTCCTGTATGGTGCTCGTTACATAGTTTTATTGCATACTGGGGTTTTTTTGCATAAAGCTTTTTTCCAGTTCTGTGCATAGGATAATATATGAGAAAACAAAGTTGATGTTTCATGGGAAACCAGCAAAACAGCGTTTAAAAAAAAAACAAACTAATTTCTACTTTCTTTATTGACACAGAGAAAGAGGCTGATGTTGTTCCTATTTAAAAAACAAAACAAAACCAAAAGACTTCTAGGATCGAGTGACCCACACCTCCTGTTGAAAAGCCCTGTTGTTCCCAGTACGACGAAATGCCAACCCAGTTGGACTGAAGTTTTCTATGTCCAGAACTTTCCACTAAGACCTTGCAGCTGTTTCTCAGAAAAGGATTAGAGAAATAGATGCTGCCTGGCTGTGTGAGAACACACTTAACACCCGTTAGCTAAGCAGCCTTAGGATTTTCCATGTTTTGGGGCTACAATGTGGAAATGGGGGGAGGAAGGTCACACTGAAGTCGGAGATTTTGCTTTGGACATACCTGCTCAACTTGATCTCAGGTTGGCCAAGCTACAGGTCTCCAAAAGTGTCCCAAACTGGACTAAACCCTCTAGTTCCTCTGTAACGGACAAAAAAATGTATGCAACCCCAGCCATGAGAGGGGTGACATGCTCAGGCAGTCATGGTTCATTTCTCTCTGGCCTCCTTGTCCCTGTCTGCTTGTTTTCCTGCTTCCTGAGCTGGCGATGTCTCCTCTCTATTCAAATCAGGTGGCTTCCTCTACCCCTGCCTGCCGGCTGGGGGTCAGAGAGGAGGAGGAGGAGAAGGAGGAGGAGGCAGTCGGTGGGGAACGGTGCCACCCACCTACCTCCCACTGAAGTCTTTCACCTGCTTGTTTTCATACTTGTGCTCCAACGCGTCGGAGCTCAGTGGCTTCCCGAGGAAGCGGTGATCAGGGTTGCTCACCAAGGTATATCAGCGATGTTCCCTGTCTCTGTTTTCAGGAGTATCTTGGGAGTTTTGGATTAAGCTTTTTGCCAGAATTTGGCCCGTGGCAGAATGCTCAGCAAGGAATGTTCAGTGCAAATGGTTAAAATTTGGCAAATTTTACTAGTAACTGAAAACAAGGTAATTAAGATGGGATGTGGTACATTGGGTGGTGTTAGTGGTCACACCTATAGGATACTGTATGTGTGCATGCACACGCACAGTGCTGGGAGGTTCTGTACAAGTATGCATGTATTGTATTTTAAAATACTAATATTTTAATCAGCGTAAAGTTAGACGAAAGCCTTCCATTTGTGTCAGAGGCTTGGATCCTGTTGGGGAGAAGGGATACTGCACAGGGGTTGGAGGAAGACGAAGGAGAAGCTCTTCTCTTGCGCTCACATGGGACGCGCCTTGCTGCTCACTCCCGAGCGAGCATGAAGTCCTGCGATTTGGCTCCACGACACCTCTAAGGTGCGGAAGAAATGCCTCCTGCTCCTGCCCGTTTCATTCATTGCAGAGTCAGGTCAGAAGGTTGATCTTCAGTGGTAGAGGAGAGGGAATTTTGGGGACACTAGCAAAAGCCGCTGTGGAAACTTGCAGCTGCATGCGTTGGTTTTGCAGCTGGTGTTTTCGTGCTAACGCAGCGAGGCTCAGCAGCGTGGTGGCCTCTGCGTGGCCGTGGCCGAGGAGCCTCCATTTGACAGCGTGCGGTATTTACAGTGCGGAGCAGCTGGCCCTGCCGTTGATCCCCCCCATCAACAGTAATCTTAACTCATGCACCTAAATTGAAACAGTCATTAAACTTTTATCTGAATAGGAAAGCTTCACGTTTTCTTGACAGAACAGATTCTGTGGCCACTAATTTATTATTGCAATTTAAGAAACAGGCGTCTGTCTGACATGTGCCATGTAGTTCAGTAGGTCACTAGTGACATCATACCTAAAATCGTTGTCTTCGCAAACTGTGCATTTTGCGTAAAAGCTTTTATTTATAGTCAGTCATTAAAATTGAGACCTGATGTTTACTTTCCTTCTGTTTAGGTTAAAGAGTGAATATGAACCAGAGGTACCCTCCTGTTACCACCAAGCAGTTTACAAACCGTGCTATTCACATGCAGCCTTTTGAAAAGGAATTATGTTAAACCATTATGGGCTTAAATGGTCTGTGTTAGTTAATACATTTGTTTTTTCACTGCTAAGACTGGATTCAACACCGATTCATGTCACAAGGGGTATATTTTATTTCTTCCTGGTTCCTTGTAGGTTCTTGTCCTCATCACGGAGCAGGTAAAGCCTGTGGTTTGTGCTGGAAGCGTGAGACTTGCAGAGAAGTGCTGCGTTACCAGGATTATGAGACTTTTGGAGGGGTTGGTGGGTTGCCTCTGTCGGTCTGAGGTTACGGTAGCAGGAGGGCCAAGGCGGACCGGGTTCTTGTCCACGTGTGAGCGTTTTGCTGGGCCAAATTCTGAATCGTCCTGTTGCCCAGCCCCGACGCGATGCGTGTTTTACCCTAGGCATGGGGACTGCTAACGCAGTAAGGTGCTTCTCTGTAGAGCATGAGCCGCCGTAAGCCACATATGAGGTCCCCAAAGGATGCACTGAGCTGCACCATAGGGTGTCGTCACCAAATCTTACCCATGATCCGCTGAGCCATAAAACCTGCTGGCCATGTCTTACGGGGCAACACAGACCTAAAGAGCCAGAGACAACAGCCCTCTTCAAGGGTCAAGTTCTTGGGCGTGTCCATGAACTCCTCTCCCACATTCCCCCATCCTCCCCACTCCTGCCATCTTATCTCTGATGTCAAATGCCTCTACCCGCAGCCGTGCTGCATATAATATTCTGTGAGCGCTTAAAAATAGCAAACGTGAGCGCTGGTAACTTTTCCACACCCAATTTCTCCATGGCAGTACCAAAGCGGTACGCGGTGGCCCCCAGCCCGGCAGAATGGGCTCGGCAGGACCGGAGCCCAGGGGCTTCTCACTGGGCTACAGAAGACGGCTCCTCCTTGTGAAGGTTCATGAGGGGAGAGAAGAACCTTTCAAAATCGAGTGGCTGTTTAATAACTGTAATGAAAATGATTTTTGACCAAAAATTATATATTACCAGTTGGCTGAACTGCACAGTATACTTTCTTAATATTAGATAGGGCTGGGTTGGGTTTTTTTCCCCCAGATCTTACTGCTAAGATCACTGGCCCATTTCAATTTTTATTGAAACAAATAAACCCAATAAAAACACTTATGCTGAGAGCTGAAGCTCCACAGTAAAAAAAAAAATAAAAAAAAAACATTACTCTGTATTGAATTTATTGATTTATTTATTTACTCCAACTGGAAAATTGAGTATTGTGTTAATGTATTTTATAAGAATCACAGTGCTCGATGAAATGGCTAATTTATTTTAGCGTATACATAAATAGCTAGCAATTTTCAGTGAGACAGGCTAATGAAAATGATGCTATGAAATTGTCTATACTATGAGGAGTGATGGAGTCAAGTTATTATTGGTTGAGTGCTGCGACGTAGTGAACTGGCCATCATGTCTTTGAACTTTTGAACTGCTACTTGGTCGTGTGATTTATTGATTTTGATATCAGCCTGTTAAGTTAACTTTTTATTTTTGTTGGGGGGGTTGCACACGCAGCATAGATGAGTAACGCGCTGTGTAATTGTATAGATGTTTAGGTTAAACAAGATGGTTGAAAAATTTAAAGCGTGTTAATGGAGCAGGCTTATACCATGGGGAAAGGCAGAGAGAGATGCTTGTAGGTACCATTAGATGTCAACACTGATGTTCTGATTGCTGCGGATTAGCCGAGTATGAGCGAATTTGGCAGAGTAAGTGTGCATCATATTTGTCAGAGAAACATTGCCTTCGTTCTAAATTAAGCGCGTGATCTCATAGCAACTTTGTTTGCCTATCTACCTTAAACCTCTCCTCGCGGCGTATCTTATCGTGCCGGTGCCTGGTACAGACAGAGAGCATCAGTGATCTATTTTGTCAGCCCTTTCCCGGGGAACGCTCCATTTTGCCGGCTGTTGAGCGGCGGAGGATGCTCACCGGTGGTACAAACAGTTCAACAGCTTGTGTTGGACTGTTGCACCAGAGAGCTGCCCCGATCCGCTGTCACCAAGACGTGCAAACTTGTTCGTCTCATAGCTGTAATTCCCTCGCAGGCTGGCTGCTAGTGCTGAGCCTCGGCATGCAGCGCTCGCCAGCAGCTGCCTCGTCCCTCGGTGCGAGGAGATGCTACACTTGTTGTTCTTGGTAATTCGCTTAGGACGTGGGCTCGAGGTATTAAAATAATACTGTTCGACTTAAAAGTGTTTTCCTGCTGCAGAACTTTTCTCTCGACCGTGCTGGTCGGAGAACCTTTGCATGGCGACTGCTCTGAGCTCTGTTTCTGATTAAACCGAATAACTTGACACCTGCATTTTACAATTTGCTTAAAGTGCTTTATCCTGTAAAACTAGCGATTTCAAAGCTTTAAAGCCAGCAGACTTGCAGGGGTTTGCACAACTTGGCTCATCCCACCGGTTTGCTGCGATTGTGTAAAACACGACTGGACTTTTCTAATCTCCTTGCCCCCTGCTTTCAAAACTGCAATTTTAGTGCCTATCCTCCCCATCCCCACTCAGCCCCTCGTTCTGCCGTGGGTCTCGGAAATGCACGCGGGCATTATCGTATTTGGTTGGGTTGGGTTTTTTTTTCCCCCTAGTGATTAAACTGACATGTCTTTATTTGGACGTCAAAAGCGCTCCCCCTCCTTTTCCCCGCTGTGACCCAAAACATTTTCAGAAGTCTCACGGTGAGCAGTTGGGAAGCTGGTACCACTTGCCTCCCCCCTCTTTCTTGTTATTTATTTATTTTTTAATTTTTTTTTTTTTTTTTTTTTTTTTAAATTTTGTAAAGAAGATGGCCTGGTTCAGCCGGAAAACAAAACTAGTGGGAAAGGGCTAAAAACAGGACTGACACCAACACCATTAGCTGGAAAAAAAAAAAAAAAGAAAAAAAAAATTTCCATTTCATTGCAACTATGTTATTGTTTACTTTGCCATACACATCCTAATATGGTTACCTCCCTGTCAAAGCGGCCGAGCCGGGCTGAGGGGCCCCCTCGGGGAGACGCTTCCAACTGCTGCTCAGACAATAAGAAACAAACGGCGCAACTCCACAAAAGGGCTGCCCGGAAAATAAGTGTCAAATAAATCCTGCAGAACTCTTCCTTCCCGGCACCCGGCCCCCCCCGTATGTAACCTGC
>NW_010972438.1:5439560-5439867 GCF_000737465.1 Haliaeetus leucocephalus
TCCCGCGGCGGTGCCGGGTTGTTATCTGCAGCGCCAGAACAAAGGTAGGTTGTTCAACTCCGCGCTCCGGGGGAGGGACAAGTTATTTTTGGAGGGTTGTCTTCCCAGTGCAGTGACTGGTTGACCTAAAAGGAGAAGGGGAAGAAAAAAAAAAAAAGAAGGGGAAAAAAAAGAACAACAAACCACCACCAAACCCCTCGGTGGAGTCGAGGAATGAGCGGGCGTGCAGGGGAGCAGCTTTATGGAGCGTAGTTTTATTTTTATGCAACTTAAAGAAGCTCGAGCCCCCTCCCCCCCTCCCTCCACC
>NW_010972438.1:5439877-5449877 GCF_000737465.1 Haliaeetus leucocephalus
GAAAATTTGCGTTGCTAAAATACTTTAATCTGTGTGCTCTATTTTATTCTTTTAAATATTGATTTTTATTTTTTTTTTGCATTTGTGATTTTATGTGCACATATTCCTCTTAGCAGCTATGAATTTCTATGAATTCCAAATAAGCTTTTCGAGGGATGAAACGTGAGGGGTATTTTTACACAAGGATTTCAACTTTTCGGTTGACATAATCTGAAGGTACCGCAGCCTTTTCTGCGACTGTCCAAGTGCTTCTGTGCCCTGCGAGGAGTTATCACATTTCTTAAACCATCCCTTTATGTCATCTTTTTTCCTTCCTTTCCCCTTCTTTTTTTTTTTTTTTTTTAAAGCCTATATGTTATTCAGCTTCAGTGGATGCTTTGCTTTTCCTGCAAACTGAAACGCTCTTAGGTTTTGCAGTGCGTCTCGCTTTGTTTTGAAAACATAGGAAAATATTAATACAGAGCAGTAAAAAAGAAACAGTGGTGCGTCTTCTGTTCAGGGGAGTCGGCAAACCTGTCCACTTTTATGCTGGGAAGTACAGAGAGCAAATCCATAATTCAGTGCAAGAGCAAATGAATTCACAGTGATAGATACGACGGGTATTATGTAACTTAATAAGAAATACGTTTTTGATCGTGTGAGCGGACACTGCGCTTGTAGGTATAAATATCAAATCTAGGTAAGTCTGTGGAAGAGCACTTTTCTTCCAGCCTGTATTATGCAGCATTGTCTTCAATCCCTAATTCTTACAGGATTTCAGAAGGGAAGCAGCTTCTTCCTAAATTGAGTATCATTCAAAAAATCTTTTAAATACCTGTTGTGTACTTGGTTGCTTAATTGGCTCTCCCTCTTCCTGACTCTGCTGCCTGCCTTCCCCAGTTATTATGGGATCTTCAGATTTATTTTTTTTTTTTTTTTTTAGAAAGTCTTAGTTCCAGAGCAAATGTGGATAGCTGAGCTGTTCTTCCCTTCTTTTTTTTTTCTTTTTCTTTTTTTTTTTCCCTTAAAATATTATTTCTTGCATATTTCTGGAGATTTCTTTTCTCTGCCTTATTTATTTTTTCTCTTGAGCTCTGCAGCCTGACCTGTGCTAATCAGAAACTCTTTTTAGAATGTAAGACCAAGTCAGATAATGTAAATAAACTTTTGTGTCCCCAAACTTTTATCCTATAAAGCTGGGATTGATTTTTCTTAAAAAACTACATTGCAACTCACTGGTGATAAACACAAATAAATGTGTTTTGTAAAATCAAAGGGTGTCTTTTTAAACACATTTCTAGTTTTTGCTTTTTGGGCCATGTAGGGGATGATAGGAATTAGTAGACTTTAATTAGACGTGGAGATATTCACATTTTACAGGGATTTATGTTAGAACATGGAATGGCGGGTGGCTTGTTTCCTCATTATGAATACTCCCTGCACATAATGAGGTTCATCATTAGTTGATGGAGTGAATTTGCCCTAGCTCTACCTTGAAAGGCACATAATTTACATACTACTTCAGAGCTTAGGCTTTAATGGATTCCTCGATGAATAAAATGAAAAGCTACTTTCTTTAAATTTTTGAACAGTGTTTTGATAATACGGATTTAATAAGACATTCAATTTCCTTGTTAAGTATATTTGAAAGTGCATTCCCAATTTTAGCAGAAAATATACTTCCCCGTGTCGCTTCCTATAATACTGGGTAATACATAATCAAATATATCAGTGTAAACATTTTGGGGGACGTAGAGGGATTATTTTCCTCTGTGTGTGCAAGGTGGCACTGGGCTCCTCTGGCCTGGTACCCTTAGGGTTCCTACCAACCCCAAGCGTGCTAGAGCTCACCTGTGCTGTTAAAATACCACAGAGCGGGCTTGCTCCCGTGTTAAAGCTCCTTCTGCCTTAGGAGTGTTTAAACTGTGTATTTACTGTGTTCATTTGTAGTGATGGATCTATGGAAATGTATTGCTGGCTGTCAGGCTGACAGTGACAAACCCGCTGGTCCCACCTCCCTATTTATTTTAATGAGACGAGAACAGCAAAAACTTCTCTGGTGCAGTTCCACCTCTGAAACTGCTGCGTAGCTATGATTAGATTAGAGTAAATTGAATTGTAGGCTGCCTAATGTGTTATCATGTCATCGGCTTACTCCAGCCCTGGTCTACAGGGTAGAACGAGCAAGACATCTTCTTCCTCCCTTCTCACCCTCGCCACGGGTGGGTGGGTGGGTGTCTGGGGGCCACGGTGCCCTGCACGTCCCGTGCGTGGGGCAGGCTGGGCACGGCCGACACGTCTCCCCTCTGACACTTGCCAGTGCGGCGGCGGAGTCGGGGAGGCAAAAAATATGAAGCGAAGGCTTGTTTTGATAGAATGTTTTATTACCTGAAAACGATGAGCATATATTAACATTAATAGAATAGTCTGTGTCATTCTTTTTTAGGCAATTTACCTCCGCTGCAGACCTGTCTGCTTCAAAATCTTTCTCTGTTCTAAAACATATATTTGTTTAGGGAGTTTTCATTGAAGTGTACATGACAATTACAGCTGTTCATTAACAAAATTGGGTATTTGTTTTAAACTTTAACCAATCACTTTGATATGCTAATTATGGTGTAATTTAATTTGAGCCCTGTAATGATGATGCCGTTATTATGGACATAAATGATGCAGTTAAGCTGAGAGTAATCTCATTTGCATACTGTACATGCCAGTAAATTAAGCCCTTTCTTCGGCTGCTTCAGCTTTAATTTTCCACTTCTTTTCACACAGCGCCTTTTCAGCCAGTCTCTTATAAGCCCACTTTGTAATAGTGCTGATGACTGTTTGATGTGGAGAGTTGCTGCACCACAATAATGCAAGACACAAGATGTAACATTTAAAGGATTCATTATCTTACTGAGTGTTGCTTTAAGAAGCCGGGATTAACAAGGGTGGAAGTGTCCTCTCCGTGGAGCGGTGCGGGTCTTCCCAGAAACAAATGCAATCTTTATTTTCCCCCGTTTTTCTCGGTGCACCCTAGTAGTGGAAGGGATTCAGTAAGGCCTTCAGTGTTTCTCGGGAGTAAGCCAAAACACCATCATAGCCCTATAGTAGAACACAGAGGGTTTGACCTTCTCTGTAGGATACTCTGTGATGCTCCACTGTTGCAGAAAAGTTATTGGATACAATTTACAATATTGTAGAGATGGGAGATAGCAGATTATTTCTCAGATGGGGTATGTGGGCTCCAAATCTACCCACGTGATGTACAGCGACACAGAATTGAAGTCTGCATTATTGTTTTTTTTCATTCTGTTTAATCCTCTGTTTCTCCTTTCGTGGCCCTTTACATGAGTTGAACTTAATACCAGGTTAATTTTGAATTTAAATTAAAAAAAATGGTATTCGTACGTTGTTATGCCTGCCGATACTGGTGAAAACCTGGGTTTGGAAAGAATAAAAGTCACCAACACCAAGCAAAAATGAACTGCGTAAGTGCTGACTTAAACGGTTAATCTTTTCTAATTTACCATGTTGTCATTGAGCTAAAGTATTCTCATAACACAGTGGCGTACAAAGAAATCATGTGAAATAAACAGGGCTCTTTTTATAGCTGCTTACTATTATGGTTAGATATTTTCATAGTTTAATACCTCTGGAAGTAAAGCCCGTCTCAAGTTTTTAGCAGCAGTTGGCCTCTCGGAAAGCCATTGTTGTGTGGGTAACCAAGTTAACTAAAGATCATTATTAAAACCTTGCAATCCTTTCCTTACACAGGGTCCCATGACCAAAAATAGCTTGTGCAGTTGCCCACAAACATGCAAGTTAATAACTTCCTGGGTGAATAGTGTAAAAACTGCCGATTTCCAAAGCACACACGTCACCCCCGCCTCCACCCCTTTACGGTACACAGCAAACAAATGGGAGGGTCCGCTGTTTACCAACTGTCCAGCGTTTAATGAGACTTCAGTTTTTATGGTTCTCGCCTACACTTGGTCTCAGTGCTGCATTTCTCGCATGCCATTTTGTTTTCCAGCAGCCGTTCCATGGTAGCCTGACCATGCACACGTGCTGGCTGTGGCCGTGCTGCAGCGAAGCACTGCCTGGCGGCAGTCTAACTGCGCTGCTGAATTTGTACCCCCTGCTTCTGGGTCAAAACCACGGTAATCGTTCCTAACAAGCCTACTGCTCTGGCCACCAACTGTGCTGGCATGTAGGATTTCGGTTCCCCTCGTGTAACTCTTCTACGCGTGGCCAGTGCAAGGAAGAGCATCCATGTGGACAAGTGCAAGCACAGAGCGTGGCGTGGTTCTTGGCTTTCACAGAGCCGTTGCTTTTTGCCCATAACGCGAGAGCTGCGGTGGTGACATACGCCAGCCAGTTCTTCAGGGTGGGCTACATCAGAGTGCAGTGTCAAATCTTGGGGTCCACCTCTGAAGCAAAATGTGCCCAGGAGAGGAAAGGCTTCCCTAGTTCCTTCTCTGAGGCTGTCAGCCCAGACATGGGGTTCGTACATGAGTGTACATGGGAGACAAAACCCAGCAGCCATTCCCTTGCCCTTTGTGCTCCGAGCCTGGAGCTGCTCAGGTTGCTGATGAAACCGGGTACAAGCTGACTCCACCCAAGGGTGCAGGGAGAGAAAGGGTTTCTCGCAGCACAGAGCAATGCAGACCAAGCTCTCCCCAGGAACTCCAGAAGGTCAGAAATACTCTAGTATAGTAGTGGATAATTTCAGCCTTTAAAGCTCATGAAAAAAGAGTTCTTGACTTCATCTATTTTAGCAGTTTCCTGTAGTTCAACCCTTTCTCTTTCTTCTGAAGATAATCTATGTGTTGCTTTAGGACGTCACAGGCTGCAAAGGTGTTGTGTCTTCAGCTTCTGTAGGAATGAGTATGCTGAGCATCTCTCTCCTGGGTCATGGCAAGATTTCTGGCCCAAGCAGACAGATGATGGTAGGATGGACTTGAGAGGTGGGGTAAGAGAGTGTCGGTGCTTTTTAGTGTTCCATGGATGTAACAGTGATACAGTGTGCTGTGCAGAAACCTCAGTGTTAAGCTTCTTGGGAGATAAAAATATTTCTTCCAAAGTGATTTCAATACCTTGCCCTTAAAGAAGCTGTGTTGTAAGAGTTGTCTTCACAAAGGAGGTTTCAGGCATAGTTTTTTGTACCCTCTTTTTCCTAATGAAACACATATCCTTCCTCCCCTCACAGGACCTTTTGAGTTTATTCTGGATAAAGAAACTCGTTTATGAAGAAGATTTTCCCTGTATCATCCTCCCTCTTTAATCTGATCCTGGATTGCAATTTTCAGTAAGTTTCTCCTTCCGCACTTCCAACATACGAACCTTTTCAACCCAATCAGGTGGGAAATTAAAAGCAATACTAGTTCAGATGATGTGCTGTGCAGCCCTGTTTGAGTGTTTCTGTGTAATTCAGGATGGCTGGGTTCAAAGAAGTTCTTCACATTGGGTAATGGTAGCTCTCTGCAGAAAGTTATTTCGGGGAGTTTTGAGCTGCATGGGAGATGGATTTCTCCTTTTACAGCTTTGTTTACAAATAGCTTTGTTCTTACCCTTTTCCAGCAAAACAAGTGTTTCTTCACAGAAATACTTATGGTTGAGAGCAAAGCCACTGAACCTCTCTCCAGAATTCTAACTACAACAGATTAAAGAGTAATTTATCATATGCTAATATACTTACCCCATCAAAGTCATGGGTGTCAAGACATAGAAACAAAAATAGACCTCTGATCTCTATCTCTGTAATGCTTTTCAGCATAGAGTCTCTTACTGGTATCCAGAGAAAAAGCTCTAGGAATTTGTGATTGTATTTACCAATAGCTAAGGAGAACAGTTGTCTGTCATTGAAATTACCCAAGTGCCAAGCTGTTGCCCTTCCAAGTCTGACTGAACCAAGTTGACTGTAAGTTTTGGTGTGAGAAGATTCCCTGTTCCCGTGCTTGTCAGTTTGTTCCCATTTGTAAAGACATCTTTTTGTGGCTGTAGATGGTGGACAGGTATCTGTGATGAGAAACCCAGGGAAGTATCCACAGCTGCTTTAGTTTTCCTGCGTGAGAGACACTCCTAGCAGTTCCCAATGGCAGGCAGCTGGCTTGCACGGAGAGCATCCTGAAAAGGGTGATGTTTTAGAAGTCCCTGTGAGTCTGCCTGTTGCTACTGGTCCTGTGTGTGCAAAAACTAAAATAGTACAAGTCAAGTAGCTGTTGGGGTTTCTTTAACCTATAAGCCTTTAGTTTTTTTGGCTGCACATACCCACTTCCAGCAGCATTTTTTCCTGTGACTGGAGAATATGAATGTCTGTCTAAACTGGCTGAGAGGACAAAGCAATGTGATGAAATTGCATTGAAAAAACGTGCTTCAACAGAAGAGTCAAGTCTATCAAGCAAAGCTGTTAGTAAAATGACTTGGGATAAACCACTCAGCCCCTTCCTTGACTTCTCTTCTGCCTGTACCACCTGGGGACTGTATGGGGCAGCAGTGTTGGTATCCACACGCTGCGCGGTCACCGGCTCTTCCCTGTGACATATGCCTGCTTCAGGTATGAGTCTTCAGCTCTGGTTGTGTTGAATTTGGCTTTGCATTGACTTCTCCTCCAAATAAAACACTTACCCTAAGGATGGCCTTTCAAAAGACCATGTTTTTTCCAAAGAACTGCAAATTCTTGAGCTGGGCTGCTTATGTAGTTTCCTGAGACCATCACTTTGAGGAAGCTGACGGAAACAAATGCTGCTTTCAGGTGCATGGCCTAAATCAAAAGCAGCTCTGTTTGAGTTCTCTAAAGTTCGTCAGGGTTTTACCATTATTAACAACCATATGGTCCCAGGCAATGGTCTTCTGTTTTGCACGGGGAAAGGGCAATGTCTGCTGCCCCTGTGCTCTTCTGCTGCAGGGATACAGCGTGCAAAGGCCAGCCACAAGCAAGGAAGGTTTCTTGATGTGGCTCCAACAAACGCGTGCTTGGTGGCCAAGGCCAGAGCTGTCAGAGATGGGGCAACCAGTCTTGTGCTCCTTGCACAGATGCCTGTGCGAGACCAACTTGGAGGCAGTCTGCCAGCTGGGGAGACTCGCCTGCTTCTTTGCAAACAGAATTTACCCTTGGACTTTGGGAGGCACAAGAAGGTTATGTATGAAAAGTTTCCTAGGCTTCACGCTGAGGTAAGGCTTGCAGTGTATGTTCAGCAAAGCTTAGAGACCCATAGTTCAGCCCTTCCAGCTGTGGGATATTTCTTGCGTTCGTTGGTGTCTCTTTTTGCAAAGGCAAGGTTGGATTTGGGTGGATGCGCGACAGGCTGGGTGAAGGAAGCCAATACAAAGGAACGAGCAGTCTTTCCCGGCGAATGGGGAACTTTACATTGCTTTTACAATGAAACAAATATGAAAAGGAAGAATGAAATGATAATAAGCTAAATTGGTGCCAAATGTACAGGATTCCATGTGTGTGCAGTAAAGGGAAACCCAGCTCCTGTAGTTTTCCCTGGGAAAATGGCTTGTTCTGTATTTAGAACCCGTGTGCGGGATGACCATATAAATGTGGTTAAACGGCATAGGATTCTGATCAAAGGGGCAATTACGAGTAATAAAATAGGAAATATAATTATTGCTACCATTTCAGATCTTATAGCCAGGGAGAATCTTAGCAGCTAGACAGAGAAAAAGCCTTAACACTAAGAGAAGCAAAGAAGAAAACCCCCAGATTACAGCTGGTTGGGGTCTGTAGAAAGAGAGAGTTCAAATGTAAGGGTATATTTCCTAGAATCTCTGCATTCCTAAATAAATAATAATTAGAGGGGTTGCAAACAACCTAATTGTTGGCTGAGCTGAATCACAGCAGAAACTGAATTACCAACTTATGCACAAGAAAATTTACCAAAGTTGGAGCTGTAGCTGGGTTATTTTCACCAAATGTCCAGCACATATGCTGCGCTTGCTTTTATTGTTCACCGTTATGGTGTCGTGTCTCGCTAGATTGTGCTTTGCTACACACCTCCACCCCCTAACAAACTGGCCCTATGTATGCCTGTAGGCAGAATATAGGGAATTAAGCTGTGTGACAGTGAACTTCTGGGTTTTTTTATATGCTTGACAAATGTTTTTTAAACATGGTATAAATACATTGTACAGTAGAATTGAAGTGTTTGAGGGGCACATTTTACTCCCAAAGGAAGTGTGTGTATTTTGGCTTAGTATTCCTCTGTATTTTGCCCGCCGCCTCCCCCCCCCCGAAATATTTAATATTTTAATGACACCTATGTTTAGATAATACAGGTTTGGACAGTATTCTCCTCTGTATGTTGTAGAGTTCCTACCGACACGCCTGGACAAACCTCAGCACCTAAAAGCCTCAGGCCAGATTTTGGCATTCGGTGTCCTCAGAGGGAAGGATTGTAGCTGTTAATCCTGTAATAGTCAGATTCTTCAAGGTAGCATCTTCTGTCCTCCCACGGGTTAGATTCTCGGTTTTACCTGACAGCGTGAATAGTTCTCTTCAAAGGCAACATAAACCCTTCTGCAGGCTCCGCTCATCCTCGCTTCCCCTCGCTGGGTCTTGCCCGGGCACTTCTCTTGTTCCTCGACCTTTTTTCTGTAGCCATCTTCTTCCTTTCTGGTTCCTTGGAGAAAATACTGTATTTGTAAGGGTCCGTCCCTCCTAAACCCATTCCCTATGGTCTGCCTGCCTTGCTACAGATGCCTCTCTGGAGGAAGGCTGAGGGCAGCTGGGCTGCTCCCATCACTCTTCAAGATCGTGAGGTCGTCCATTAGGTCCCTTTGCAGAAATGCCAAAGCCTATTTAGAGTCAGATGTGTAAATATTCCGCTCAAAAATAATAATAAAAAAACCCTATCTCGTGGCTGAGTTCTTTGGAGGAATGGGAACGTCAGCAGGCATTGGCTCTCACCTGTTTTGACAAGGCATTGCATTTTCAGTGGGTGTTTATAAGCTCCAGATACCGGGGCTGAAAATAGCTTCCTCATCCTGTTCCCATCCCGTGAGTGGCTCAGAGGCATGGCAGGGGACATGGGTGCCTTATCCCAGCTCCTCCCTTGACTTTTCCAGTTACGTTAGCTAGGTCTCTTGGAATCGGTAAATGCTTCAATACACACTTGGCCCCATCACACATTGAACTCTCCGATGAATGGGGGCTTTAGCCTTCCTGCACCCTACGAGCTCCTGTAGTAACAGTTCATCTACTTCGTAGAGCTGTTGCAAGCCCTAATTAACTCGTGGTCGTGAGGCATTTGGTATCCCTCAGATATATATTGCGAGCTTTTGTTTTTCACCTGCAGGGTAGAAGCTCTCCTTCCTCCCATGCAGCTGAAGCTCCGGCCGTGTTTCAGCGTGGCATCGCACCTGAAGGCTGTGGGTTTTGTAACGCACGCGGGTGAGCTTCGCTTGCATGAGAGGCTTTGATATGTTAGAACACCCCCTCTAGAAAATTGCGGGAAAAACGTTTCGTTTCATCAGTATTTGGGGTGGAAATATGCTGTGGATTAATCCTCTTTGGAAAGAGATTAAGAAATGTTCTCTCCTCCTCCCTCCTCATGTAAGAGTAGGTAATGTTTATTCTTTCTTTATTAACTACAGACGTCAGAGAAAAAGGACTGTTGCCCTTTGATTTTATTTACAAGGCAAAAGTGAAAACTTGTTTGATTGTATCATGGCTGTTTAGCTTCAGCATGAGAGTGGAAAAGAACCTGTTTCCAGGTCCTATCATGTCTAAATATAATTTTTCTTCTATTTAGTTATCTCTGAATTTTAAATGCAACATCCTTGGCCTTACTTATTTGTCAGGTTGAGTGAAATTGCTTCATGCTCTGCTTACGGAAATAAGCTATTCGAAATGAAATTGTCTCCGAGAGCTAAGGAATTTTTGTGGCTGTCGACTGATTTTCGAGTCCTGGTTTTCGCAGAAATGATCCATTACAGAGCAAAAGCTGTTCTGAAAACTTGCTTTTGCTTTTCAGCAAGGCAAGAGGAGGCCTGGGGTTTGATAGGCTCTTGTTAACAGTCATGTTCT
>NW_010972438.1:5454877-5481041 GCF_000737465.1 Haliaeetus leucocephalus
GGCTCCCTTCCAGCGTGTGGGCAGCCCGAGAGGCGCAGGCAAACGGCGAGGAAATTAAAAAAAGGAGACCGAGATGCAAACTCAGGCTTGTGAAATAATTTCAGCCATGCCTTGGCGGATGGGGAATGGGGTTAGCTTGGTCTTCGGAAAAATACGGGTTGTGCAATGAGAAGGGAGCGGATCAGCGGCAGAGCAGGTGATGGTTTGTAAAACATTCTGTCTTTCTGGGTATTTAGTCAGTCTTGAAGCAACAGCTACAAGAGATCCCTTTGCTGCTGCCCATGCTCCCCTCTCAATTCTATAAAACAAGTTTTGCACATCTTAATTTTACATGCTTAGAATATTGTAGGATGTAACTTTTTTATTTCATTTTTTTAAGTCTTCAGCGGTTGCATGTTTGACATGGTTTTGTTATCCTAGATGTTATGTTATGATCTGGCACACGGAGCATTAATTCCTTTATCAGTTCTATTTCCTTTACAGTTGTTCATTTAATTGAGCTCCTCTGTGTATTTTACAAAACAAGATGCATTCATTACAACTTGCAGACCTCAGATAGTGTTGTAACATGTTTCAGAAAAATAGCACTTTTGTAGATAGTTGTGGAAGTTGGGTGTTTGGTTTATTTTTCAGATGATGGGAGGAAGCAGTAGCAGAATTCTTGCATGCATAATCAGTAAGAACTTTCCAGAAGCTCTTTATTCTAGCTATTTTCTTTTAAAGCTGTGTTTACTCTAAGAATTCGGCTGAGGCAGTTGAAATATGTGGCTGCCGTGTAGAACAAAATACACTGTGTGTTTTGTTACTCTCCTTGTTCTGCTTTGACTTGTGCAAACAGTTTTAATCCAAAGGAAGAGATCATATGGTCTGTGACTGCGGTATCGTACAATCCAGTTTAGGGTGCAAATTACCCTCTTACAGCACATCCTGACATTGAATAGTCTTGTCTTGAATAGACTGTAAATAGAGTGTATCCTTCTCTTTCACAAGGCCTTGGAGCAGGAAGCCACATGCCTTAGCTCTCCAGTGTTGAGGAGCCAGCACATCTGTGTGACCATGCACCTGCATGTGGCTGGAGATGTTCAAATACTGTCTTTAGAGCAGATTTTGAACATTAAACACACATCACTGGTTGTAAACGGCCCCTGCACGCTGCTGGGGATTCGGCACCTGAAAGGCCATTTCCCAAAGCACGGAGCAACCTCTGCCGAGCTTGGCAGCGATGGACCCTTCCAGTCCAGGGCCAAACAGCATGTTTTGGAGAGGTCGTGGGGCCACAGTGCTATTTCTTGGGAGGCTCTCTGTTGTGTTGGCATCCTGCGTGGAAAAGGTACGGGCAGCCACAGGGGTGCTTATGATTGCTTCTTGTTGTTGGCCCAGGCAAGCTAGAGAGGCTGCTTGTTCGGTGCCCAGTTGCTCCTCTCTGCTGTTGCCTCTCCCAGCCGTCTCTGATGGTGGCTTAGAGATGGGCACTGCTCTGCAGCCATGGGTGAATGCAGAAAAGGGATTAAGAGCTTGGCTTCCTGCATCCTGACTCAAAAGTAGGCATATGTGCTTTTTTTGGTGAGTAGAAACAAATCGGTTTCGACAGAGCTTTTTTAGGGAGTTTTCTCAGGCACAGGATGAAATTTTGAGGTGGAAAAAATTCACACATTTTTTTCCCCTCTATTGGGCCGGTGTGGTGAGGACCAACTGTATTTTTGGGTGCTTGGGATCCATGTGTGTCACTGTTGAGCATGTGGCTGTTGAGGAACATGTGCAGTACGTACACGTCTCCTGCACAGAAATGTGGTGGGGTGGGATCCTTGCTCTGGACCCAGACTGGAGCTGTTCCTGGGAAAGAAAACATCAAGACAAAACTGGGGAGGAAAGCACCTCTTCTGTCCCACTTAACTCTGTTCTGGCTGATGCTAAAACGGTATGTTGGGTACTTTCATAGTGTGTGTGTGTATGTGTGTTAGCTTATGCACCAATGTTCATAGGCACATGTACGGTTTCTCTTCCGCATCGTGCTGTCCTAGCTGTAATCTGATAGGCATAGCCCATGGACAGGGCAGGGCGAGGAGACTGTGTCTGTTTCCACAAAAGCTTAGCTAAGTGCATTTTTCTTATTGTGTTATGGGCCTGATTCTTGAGGGGGGTTAGACGCTCTCAGTTGTGGGTGCTCAGCATTTTTGCAAGTCACCCTGCTCAGAAGTTGGTGGTTACTTTTTTTTTTTTTTAATGGGAAAAAAGCATTTTTCCATTTGCTTCTCCATAAACTGAAACCACTAAAGAGCCCTTGCTTAGTTTTCCACACAAGCGCACACTGATGGGAGCATGAGAGGGACTGCAGGTCTTAGGAGGCTTTAAGTGTGTGAAAACAAGAAGTCCTAATGAAAATGGTTTTGCAACTTAATTGTAGTGGGTGTGCCTTTGTTTGCGAAAAGAAATGAAAGTGCTGGAGGCCGAAGTGCTTTCTTTATCCTCAGAATAGCAAGCGGTATAAACTTCCCCGGCCAGTTTTGCCAAGGTGCCCGAGACCTGCAAGTCCCTGCAGACCTTTGGCACGCTGCTCATTGGGACCCTTCCTGTGGACTTTGAGCCCTGAGCCATCCATCCTTGCATTGCTCTCCAGAAATACCATGTTTTGTACAGTGGACCTTTCTTGGGCTGCTTCTTAAAAGGTGGCTTGTTCACATCACAGGCTCACTGCATTTGGGGAAGCCAGCGTGTCTTTCCCAATGGTTTTGAGATTCGTGACTTGCCCTCTGGATGGAGATGCGGACCTCCCTGTAGCCAGCGTTAAGCCTATTGAAGGCGAGGGGCTTGTTCCTCCTAGCACGCTGTCCTGAACCCTGTTGGAGTAGTCCATGAACCCCTGGAGATCTGGTGGGGCCAGAAGCTCTGCTGCCTTCTGCTTCAGCCTCCTCAGCTACCCAGTGCCCCATAGAAACAGGATCCATTTTAAATAGATGCTGTTTGCAGCATCTTAGACTTGCTGTGTGAGGATGAGAAATGTTAACATAAATTCTTTAAATAACATGTAGTAGTGTTGAATGCACAGAATTATAAAACATTTTTATATTCTGAGACTCATTTGCATCTTCACATTAAAAACTGTGGTTTTCTTTTGAGGGAATGGTTGCAAGATCTGATTTGTTTTGAAATCAAAGCTAAATTTGTGTTCTTGCTTTCCTCTTTGCCCTTCATTTGACAAATTTTTCTTGTTCTATAAATACAGAAATGTAAACAATGGCTAATCCTTAGCAACAACCTGGAAAGTTAACATTTCTCTCCAGCTCCTATTATAATTAATTCAGACACTCTGAATATGATGTGATTTACACATAGTATTCCTAAGGCCAGGAGGTACTAATATCTTGTTAGAGAACTGAAGAAAATAACACGCTTTTGTGTGTGCCATACAACATAATTGCACTGCATTTTCTTTCATAAGAAGATGTTTAAAGATGCTTTTTACTTTACATTTGAAAAATGGAAGGCTTCTGCTTTTGCATTTGGCTGAAATTGTCTTAAATGTGTTTTCCTTCCTGCAGCAGTCAACATTGTCAAAACATTTTGCAAAGTACATTTTAATAATATGGGTTAAGACCATCATTATATTAATCTAATTCTCGGTGTAGGTAAATTCGTAAGATGCTTCTACTTTGCCATAAAAGTTTTTCACAGTAAACATCGTCTGTTTTCCCTGTGCAGAAAAGAAAGAGATAATATAGTCGATGTAAGGATAAATCTCTTCCATTAAAATCGTTAAAATATGGCTTGAACAGTCTTTCTCTCATGGTCCATCCTTTTACTTTATTTAATTTTCATTTAATTTTGTTTTGTTCTGTTTATGTTTGTTCAGGGAGTGTTTTTGTAGTGTTAATCTATGTAAGCCACATGCAGTTGAAAACTGCGACTCCCAAAAGGCTGTGATTAAAACATTATGGATGTGGCAAACCACAAATGCAAAAGTAAGTTTACATTTAGATTTTCTTCATAAAATATTTTATTCAAGTTTTGTAATACCTTGGTATCGTGGTCAGCATTGCCATAAAAATTCTGTGTTATATGGAATGATACAATCTGTGAAGCATTTCCCATTATGTAGACACCATGTCTTTAAATTATAGCAATTTCTTAAGATTTTAAAGCAAAATGAGCTCTTAGAAGTGTGATTAATAGCAGGGAATGAGGCTAACACTGGGTCATCAATGGCACTCCATTACAAAAAAGGTTGGACTAATAAAAGCATCCATCTATTTGACCAATAAAGCATTTGAATGATATGCTTATAGTTTTTATCATACCGTAGTTACTTTGTACTGAATAAACTGTGATTTTACGTGCTGGAAAAGGAGCATGGAACAGGCAGCACGGCTGAGGTGAGAGCAGTTGTCTCAAGTAGGGAAATATCAGGACTTTTATGTGAAGCTTGATGTTTTCAGAAGCCTTCAGGTTGCGGTGTCTAAATTTTTGAAGCCGCTGTGAAATATCTAAATCCCCCGTGACCCGTGCCTGCCTGCCCACAGTCGTTCGGTGAGGCTGGCCCTCGCTGTCCTGCAGGGAGGGGAGAAAGGAGGGTATTGTGTGTAATCATTAATTCAGAGTTAGGTCCCCAGCAGCCCCAGACATCAGAAATACTCTGCTGAAGCACAGGAAATGGGGCAGCACTTCTGTTTTCCTGGTGTGCGGACGCCAACCCCGTCCTCGAGTCGCACCTTTCATCCTGCCCGCTATTATGCTGTCAACCTGATGTATTAAAAAATACGCGGTTGCCTGAACAATACTGCATTTGGGGTTTATTTAAATACCTGTCTTATCAGTAGGTTGTACTGATTTCATGGTTTTGAACCTTTTTTTTTTTTTCACTACAACAAAAGGCTAAATATTTTCTGAAAAAGAAAATGAAGGTTCTTGGCCAGCCACGGATGTCCAGGATTGTGCTGTGAAGAAAAGTACCAAATATTCTAAAACTTATGAAAAAATGGTGAGGGGGGAGGCTTGTGGCCATGACGCTGTTTGCACATGAAATGCCAGGGGAGGGGAGATGAATGCCTGGGCCAGCTGTGACCTTGGATGCTTCATCTATTCAAAATGGGGATGATTTTACTCAGTGTTCGGTGGTGGTGCTGGTGCTCATCAGAAGGTAGCAGCGAACCAGGTAGGGGCCACGGTGCAGCTGGGAGAAAGGAAGGACCAGTGGTGCAGACCACAACTACATCCTCTGCCCCCGTCCAACTAGTACAGTGTCTTAAAGGGCTTATTTTACATAGGAAAGGGATGAAGAGGCTTCTGGAGGTCACACACAGGGATTGTGTCAGGGCAGGAATGTAACCCGGAGCCCTGGATTAACCCCTACCGATAGGACCATCCATCTTCTCTCCCTGTACTTCAGATCTTTCCCAAAATCCACGTTCAGGATAGAGAAGTTACAGAAACCTCCCTGGAGGAGCGTTGCGATGGGCAACTTCTTGAGCATTACAGGGATGAGAGATGGGAAAGGAAAGGCTTTCTGGAAGGTGGCAAACCCAGGGGACTTTGGTGTCTTGAGCATCTTGGGGACTAATGTCACAGTGCCTCGGGGCCAAGAGATGGACGTCAGGTGTGGAGCAGTTGGGGGCCAGAGGTTTCAGTTGTGAGAAGACCTCAGAGGGTCTTCTGGCCCCCCTTGGGTTAACAAAAAGGAGCTGGGGAGGTCTGCAGAGATCGGAGAATGGTGATGGGAGGCAGAAGCAAGAGGTTGAGGATGAGAGAGGGAAGGGAGGAGGAAGAGGGCTGAACCATGCCTTGCTGCTTCAGCCTTGTGCGTCACTGTGTGCAGGGAGCTGGCATGGCATGGGTGTATGTGTATAAAATTACACATGTACGTGGTCATGCTAGGCAGATTTAAATTGTGTAGAAAGCTGTCATTTTGCTTGTTTGTTCTAGGAGAGAAATGAAAACTGCATCCCACCTTTTGCAGCTGCTGATTTTTCTAAAAAATGCAAATAGATCTTTTATATCAGTGGTTTGGCCGGTAAATCTTGTTTTGTAAAACACTTTCAAGTGTTTTCAACTCCTTTCTTTACCCTTTATCAGAACAGATGCACAGCTATGTATTTTCCCCTGCTGCCTGTTGTCTTGAGGTTGCACAGCAAGACTGCAAAGGCTTTTTGTTTGTTGTTGTTGAAGGGGAGGAAAAAACCCTCAATCCACAGAAGAGTTAACAGGATTTCGCTTGATCTGCTCGTTTATGCAATGAGTAATGCGAGGTTGGTAACAGCAAATTGTTGTTTATAAGCAAACATGGCACTGTGTAAACAAGAAGGCCTGGTCCCCAACTGGTTTGATTTCATGGTGGTCAGCAGCTGATGTATGTAATGTACAACCTTTCTGCTTCTCGAAATGTCAGAAGAATGACTATTTGTTTGTCTTGAGTTCTTCCCAGCTGTTTACTCTGTAATGCATTTGCCTCAGCCTTGATTCCCTAAGAGTGGCCCCTTTCTCCTCCCTGCTCTGTTTACATTAGTCCTGCCCTGAGTGTCACCTATGAAATCTGTTGATTATTCCACCTGGTTAATGTTAAATTGCTCTTGCAAGATGATGTGTTTGTTCATAAACACAAATGCTGGGCCCCTTGTTTACTGTACCCATGGCAGCAATCAGTTATTAAACAAATATTGCTTTGTTTGCGGGTGTGAGCAGCAGTTTATCCTGCAAGGTCTGGAAAAAAACCTTTAAATGCTGGGATTTTGATAAAGGAGAAAAAGGGGAGCTTGTCCCTGGAATGTGGCTGAAACTCACTTTGGTTTGCTTTGCTTATCTTTAACTTGGGTGAAGGGGCTAGAAAGATTAGCAAGTTGTTTGGTTTTTCCAAGAGATTTCCTTAGTGTAATGATATCTATCCAGTTGTTTGCTTTTTTCAGAAGGGAGAGAGCACTCCTGCAAGACGACTAGCACAGCGGTAGACGGCTGATGGCTAGAAAATCCTGCATGGAGCAAACAAGGAGTTAGAAGGTCTAGGACAAAGATATAGGGCTATGAACCAGGTAATCACCCCGAAAGTACAGCCTTTTGCATTCTGTATCGGCATTTGGTCGGGGGCTTTTCGGTTTCCCTCTTCTCTCAATTGGGTTTTAATTGATGCATGTGCCCTCGATGGAGTTGGAAAAGGCAAAGCTTTCACTTTTATTTCTGAGGAGATCTGAGGAAAATCTCCGTTTTAGAAGCAGAGCTGTTTGAATGGAGAGAAAATACCAAATTTAAAAACACGCTCTGTCACTCTTCCTCCTGCGAGTGAGATGACAGAGCTGCTTCTCTTCCTTTTCTAACTGGAAAACTGCGTTTACATCTGCTAATTTCTGTATGCTGGCTGTTTGCTCTTTGGGTTTGGGGAGTCCTAATTAGAGAGCACCGTCCTGGTAGTTGTTGCTTTTGGGTTGTTTTGCAAATGAGCAAGAAAAACTCACTCACACCATCTTTGTTTTTCAAAATTATTGTTTGTTATTGTTTCTGAAGGGGGCTTGGATTTCAAATGCTGGGCAGGACCTGTTAGCCCTAACAGTAAATTGTTAGGGCTTTGCACACAAAGGGAGTAAACCCTCTTAGAGTGACCTTGAAAGCAATGTTAACTGTTTTTGTACGAAGGTGGTGTCTGTTCCTTTATACGTGAGTTAATCTGTTAAAATATCGTGAATATACATTTATAAGAAGCTTTTGAAGGATAAAATTAAATAATTGTCCTTTTCATCCCTTGGAAAAGCAAGCAACAAAATATGCATAAAAATGTGATATATTGTATTCACTAGCTCGCACCAGTGGTCCAAACATATTGTTCGTTTTGGCTACTAGAGCGGTGTTGGGGCTGGAGGGGAAGCGGGAGGTACCTGAAGTGTGTAAGTGGACAAGCCAGTCTTTAATTGACTCGTGTTACTGCGATGAATCAAACCTTTGCTGCATTAAACTAAGTGAAAATAGTGAAGTGAAAATTGTATTGTGCAGAAGTATTGCAAAGCTGCACCTGGCTTTGAGGTGGTTTTCAACTTCTGGAGGCTGGTAGAGAGTTTAGAAACACTTCAGTGGAGATAGGCATGGAGGGTGGGAGTCTAATTCATCTACAGCCAGCACTTGGTCTTGTGAGGTTTGATATCATCTTATTGTAGCGGTGCTGCTGCTGTCTAGCATCAACTAACCATATTTACTAAATGCAACTTCGGCCTTTTATTTGGTTGAATAGTCAGTCACCTCTTTTTCTGTGAGGCAGACTGGAAGAGTTTATGTTGCAAGCTCAGAGCAGCGTGCATACAAACAAATAAGTCCTGGGCTGTGAGAATAGCTCTGCAGTTTCTGTTCCTGTTTTACACGAAACCGCAGGGAGCCCCCCCACGCTGCTGCGCCCGGGCTGGGATGAGCAGGTGGGTACGTCCCAAGAGACAGCAGCCACGAGGCTGGCACCGAGGCAGCTCTGCAGCTGCTCTGCACCTCACCGTGCTGCAGTTAAGGGTCCTTCCTTCTGGAAGAGTTTTTCCTCTTGTGTGGATGGTGCTCATGCCCATACGGTAGCAGCTGCAGAGTCGTATGGTACAATGAACTACGGTTTCTTGTTTGGTTTGGGGTTTTTTTTTGCCACTCACCATTCCTTTCCTTCCAAATAAACGATGATCCCAGTGATGGTAAGGATGATTTCTGTCAAGCTCACGGCTGAAAGACAGCTCTCCCCAAGAGAGAGGCAGGAACCTCGCTCTGCCGATGATGGGATGTAAATGATTACATCATATTTGCCAGTCGCTTGGAAGTGGCCCAGCTCTAGGCTTTTATGCAGCTATGCCATGAGCTTCATGCTGAATATGGATTTTAATAGCTGTCAAGCTGAGAGGCATAGATTGAGATAGAGCTGGCTTTGCAAAGGGGGTTTGTTTATCCAAGGTGAGACTGGGAGTAACGTCTGTGTGCATGTGTAAAATGAAGGGAGGATGCAAAAAGCTCATTTGGGGAAGGTTGAGTTGTGCATCGTCTCTGCCTAATGCGTGGGGTCTTACCTCAAGGAAAGGAGTGAGACCTGTTACCTTCACAGCTTGGTATGTTTTGGTGCACTAGCTTTTCACGGGAACCAGCTCTAGCTCTTTTGAATGGAGCAAATGGCAACCTTTTAATGTCTGTTTCAATTATTTTTTCTTGGATTTGCTTGTTCTCTGTTCTTACTGTTTGTGGTCAGCAACACCCTCAGCAGAAGAGATTTCCTTAGGGCTCAGTGCAGTGACTGATTCTCTAAGAAGTTAAGTTGTTTGACCATGATTTCACAATAAGTCAGTGTGGCACAAGTGTGTTTAGGCTCCTGACTCTCTTTCTCTTCTCCTCACCACAGCTGTCTTAAATTTCAGCTCCTGCAGAGCATCAGTCAGACTTTCACTGAGCTGCCTCCAAGTAATTTCAGGTTCCCGTGGCCCTAACGATACACACTGCTGCCGGGAAGTAACCCAGACAGTGCAAGCCATGCATGCAAACAGTGAAAGAGGTTGTGTCGTTGTATACAGTTAAATAAATAAAAAGTTGTGGCAGCCTGCATCTAGACAGAAGTAGGTGAAGCTGCTATTCAGGAGACTTGAAGGTGGCAAGGGGACATAAACCCTGGTAGAGGTTCAGGTTGGTGGAAGTTCAGCCTGTCACTGGCGTGACCCACAGGGAGGAGGTAAGGCAACCCGCGTCCTTCCCCTGTTGGCCAAGGCGATGGGCTCAAAGCACTGGCTTTTCACTCACTGAATTTAGTTATGGCTTCACATTTTCCTCCTCCTTGTTCCTTTTTCACCTCCCTCCCCTCCCCATGGCTCTGCATCGCCAAGTAGCGTTGTGAGGGCAGGGAAGGGGAGCAGCCCCATGTGAGCCAGGTGCCAGCACCATGGATCGGCTCGCAGGGATGCTCCAAGAGCAGCGTGATTTGTTTCCCTTCCCCAGGGAGGCTCGGCACATCACCTCGGCGATGCGCTTAACCTCTCCTGACCCAAGGCTTGGGATGAGTCTGGCCAAGATGAGAGTGCCAGGGCTGTGCCCGTGTCAGGAGGCAAAGCCAAGGATGCGCTGTGGATAAACCCATTTCTTCTGGACCCTTTATTTCCTAGGCACTAAATGAAATTTCAGATTTTAGATACGTCTAGACATATACAGTGCACGATAAAGTTGATAATACATTAATCATTTTTAACAACAGGTAATATGCATAATTTATGGTGTTACAGTGCTATCTTTTTTGATATTTATGATGGATAATGCTCAGTTTTTGCCCTCATATTACTGCTTTAAATTATACCACAGGAAAATTAATGAGAAAGTAGATTTATGGGTTTCATTTGTTTGTCAATTCGGAAATTAATTGGGTGTTAATTTTAGCCGTCCCTCATCAGACCAGGTCTTTAGTATGTGTGCATTACTTTGCATTCATTGAAGCCTACCTCCCATTTACTGTGGGTCACTAGCTTTGCATACATTAAAATAGCCCTCAGGCTCATTCTCTTGATTACTTTTTGAACTGCCATGCATTAGAAAATTTACGCCTTTCTGTTATAATTATGAAAATTCGCTATTGGAAGATGGTGCTTGCATAACAGCAAGTATACAGTCTTGCTCAGCGATGTAAGATCATATAGCAAATCCCAATACGTTTTTGTTCTAATCCTAGAAAATAGCACTCTCGACAATCTTTGTTGTGCGAGTTTCATCCTTTGAAATTTCAAGGATCCATTTTAATGCACTGAATTACCTCTTTAAGCTGAGGAAATATCAAAGGATTTCACCTCGTCGCTGTGTCTTTGTTTCCTCTTTCCACACATCCCGTGCATGTTCCTCCCTTGCCTTGCTCCAGGTTTGCCTCTCCTCCTCCAAACGCCGCTGTCAGACGTGACTCAGCATCGCTTTTCAGGACAGCAGAGCCTGACTCGCTCCGTTCCTTACTATTTCGGTTGATTCTTAAAGATCATCCTTAATTGCTCTTTGAATCCCCTTCTCCTTTCTCATACTCCTGCACAATTCAGCAACCACCAGTAGTGTGTAGGCGAGTGGCCTTCAAAGGGGTAAGCATGAAGTTTTATCCAAAAAGTACCCTAATGTACTGACAGTTGATCTATAGTTAGTTAGTACATAATTATACCTAAAATACACCCTGTCAGCAGGATAAATGACGGCTACTGAAAACTCTAAAAGCATGACGGGTGTTCACCCATCTGCAATGACGAGAGCGGAGGGGTTTGTAAGTTGAGAAAGGCTGGTGAGTTCAGCGTGAGCTGATTTAGTTAAATCATGCCATATGTTGGGATGGCTCTTTCTAATAGTCGTGCTAACCACAAACACAGGCAGAAAGAAGTCATCTGGTCCACCTGGCTAGTTTGGACTCCCCTCCCCAGCGTTATTTCTGTACTTAGCGTGGTGGCAGCCCTCGAGCTGCTCATGTGAAGCTGGCTGATTCACAGTTAATTGTGACATGGTGTAATTTAGTAAATGAGCAGCTGAACATCTGTACGCCTTCCCCCACGGTAGATCAAAGCCTTACCTTACACAAGGCTTTTAATTTCCACTAGTGAATCCTTTTTCTTTTACTGAACTCATGGATGGCGGGACAGTGCTGCTGGCCGCCTCACCGACCTAGGGACGGGGTGTCAGCTGGAGAGATGGGTGTTCCGACATCGGCTGGGGACCATCGAAGCATGTTCCTGGAAAAATTCAGAAGTGGTGGTGGGATGTGCAGCCTGAGGCGCTTTCCCCTGCAGGGCACTTGCTCCAAAGATACTGGGACTAAAAGAGACCACCTGTGAGTCGGGCAGTGGTCTCCTGGGAAAGCTGTCGTGGTCCTCGTTGCTGATAACGGGCAGCGCCGGGAGCGCCAGGCTGCTTCTGCATTGCTTTTGTACCTGTGCTGGGGGTAAGAAGCAGCTTTGCTCATGCTTTGCGTATTGCCTTGCCTGTCGCGCTCTGGAGCGCGTTTCGTTTTCAAGAGGTAAAATCCTGTCTTTGCAGCGTTGCATTGTCATGAAATGCTTCCAAACATTGTTTGGGTTTTTTTTTTTATAATTATACACAGAAGTGCTCTAAAGTTAGTCCTGAGCTTGCTTTGGGGAACTGCTTACAACAAATAGGTAAAAAGTTTACTTATAAACCATGCATGTATGGATAGTATGCCTGCTGGAGAATTTAGGACTAGATCTTGTGATTTGATCGCTTACTTAAAACTGATTTTACCATTAACTCTTCTGCCTATAAAAGTAGAAATATATTTTATCAATCTGTGTTTTGTTTAATTTACATGTCCTTTCGTGGCTGGGCCAAGTTCTTTAAGGGCATTTATTCTGCTTCATATAAATAATTGATCAGCCAAGTTAATTTACTTCTGCCTGACTTGGTCAACCTTAATTAACTGCCCTGGAATAAAGACTGAACTTTTTGTTAGCTTAAAATCTTTCACAAATGTGACAAAGAAGGGATGTATTATGACAACAGTTTTGCTCTAGTACTGATCCCAGGGGACAGAAATGTTGAATGATCTTTATGTGCATATATATATATTTGTAAACACCTCCAAGCACTAATAGCCGAAATAAAATTGTCAGCCTTGGAAGTAACTTTGAAACGGGCGGGCTACATTCTGAATCTGTAGCCCAGGTTGAGTCTGGAAGCATATTAAAACAGAGATTTTAAGGCCCAGAAGACCCTGGGGATAGTTTTTTAAAGGTGATGAGATGCTTAAGGATGTAGATTGGTGCTTATTCAGGAGTCTTAAAAATGTCTCGCCAGATGCCTCTGTGTATGGTGAGGCATCTAAATACATCTGAATATCAGTCCCGTAGTCTTTCAGACTTGCAGTGGGTCCTTATTCTGACAGGTGCTTCAGTCAGTAAATCCTCCCTCCTGCTGACATTAAACAATGCTGCTTAGTCTTTAGAAACTATACTAGTAAAAGAATTGCAGAAATTGCGCACTTCAGCGCCCACCTCCTGCCTACTAATCTCCATGCTTAACCTTGCTCATCTAAATAGTCCAGTGGAGCTGAGAGACATGTATCTGCAGCATCTGGTTTTTGTGATGTTACGGGCTTTTCTTTTTTTTTTTTTTAATGGATTAGCACAGAACATTTTCAAAATTAGGATTCCTTCAGGTTCTATCTTTCTAGTTCAAAGCACCTACACTGGAGTCCTCAAAGATCATTTTGATTCAGCCAAAGTTCACATCTGACCTATGCTTTTTCAGTTTTGACCATGCCCTTAAGAAATTAGCTGTCCCTTACTTCTGTCCAAGTCATCTGGAAGATGGTTAGCTGTTGTCCTCCTGTTGACAAGAGTGCCTTGCTTTGATTCTACTCCACTGAAATTTTACTCTCTTACCTTGAACGTAACATATTCACCAAGGAGATGAGCCAAACTGTATAGCTTTGCCTTTGAATTTGACTGCATCAAAGCTAGAAAAGGTTTTGTGCAGGTTAAGACAGGAATCTTGAGAAATTGATCACCGTTGTGAGATTTTTAAAGCGAGCTGACATGAAGTCATGTAAGAACAGTTCTTTTATTATGTTCTCCTTGATTTCAGGATAAAATTTTACAAGTTCTTATTCATACTGCAGCTTAGCTTTGGTCCCTTCATACAGGAAAAACATCTTGTGTCACCTTTAATAATTTTAAGAGTCATTCTGTATCCCTCCTAACATGAAATATCATAGAATTATTATAAAAAAATGAAAGATATTTACACTGGTAAGAACTCACCTATTTTAAGCTGTAAAAATACATTTTCCTTTGCAGAACTGATACGAGGGTCATTCTCCTTTGTAGAACACGAGATGGACGTGCTCTTTTGCCATTAAATTTCTTAAGTCAGAACATGGTCTCTTGCATGTCATGGAAGCTTTTATGGAGTACTGTATTTTGTATAATAAATCATTATGCACAACAGCTTCTTCAGCACTATCTTGGTTACTTGGTGTTCTGTTCAGACCAAAATCACAGCTTGTGGTGCTAGACCTGAAGCTTCAGTTCAGTTTGCACAGACCCCAGTCACGTTGCATAAAGTCAACCTTGCTTTGCTTTTTTCTTTCACAATTTTGAATGACAGACTTCACGAACAGGCTTCTGTAAGGCCCGCTCCTCTGTGCTGAGGAGAGACAATTATCTCAGCCATCCTCAGTGTACTATCACCTCAGCTCATTTAGGTGTGCTCAAAAAGACAAATAATAATCATTCTTGCAGAAAGCTCTCGCAGGTTGATTTTCATGACATGACACTTAATGATCAAACCAAACTGTGATTATTTATGTCAACTCACATTTGACCACAGTGAAGAAATGAACAGTTTTATCTTTTCTCCCTTGAAAATCCTGTTCTCTATTGGAGGTATTTTAGCAAAGTGGATTCGTTTTGTATTGGTGTCCAGTTGAAGTTACACTGAAGTTGACTGCCTGTGAATGGGTGTTTATAAAGCAAAATTTGCTCAAGGATGTTCACTTCTGCTTTTAAAATAATTCTTTGAAAGTCCAAACATTACAATTTTCTTTTTACTCTTTCGATGTTCTCTTTGCAAAAGCTGCTGCCGATTCTGCTGGATACGATACGTAGGGTGGGCACAGCCAGTGGAGGGGCTGGGGCCAGCCCTGTGCAGCTCAGGTGGTAACTGGCTGGGGTACTCTGAAAGGTAAAATAGAGCATGAAATTTGTCCTGGAAGAGGTTCTCAAGAGCTATGATCTTTTTGTGACCAAATACTATAAATAATCCATCTTTTTCTCAGTCCTATAGGTTGGAAAAATTGTAGCAATTTCTACTGTTGTTTCTTTCCAGGCACATTTTGCAATCCTGGAGACAATAAATAATTTCTTGACCAGTTTGGCTGTGAATTATTTTCTGTGTCCTGGAGAGATTTCGCTCGGAAGGGCAAGCCAACAAATCGTGATCAGGCAGTGATAGATCTGCTCCTCAGTGGTGCATATTCTTCTTGCTGCTGTCAGAGACATCTCGGAGCTTTGGTTGGTGCTTTCTTGGACCCTCCTTAGTAGTTTATCCAGGTTCTCTCTTCCAGTCAGTTTGTTGCATCAGAAGTGTTGGAGAACGAAATGTACTTCTTTACTGTTCCGGCACATTGTTTTTAGCATCTCTTTCCACCGTGGTGTCTGCTGGAGGCACCTTCCACCAGTTCTTTAGTATGTCCTTCCTCCGTTTGGTGTGGTCTATGTGGCGGTGATGTGCCACCCACCATTTGCCATCGTGCATCGCAGCAGTCAAAGACGTGAGTCTCTGGATATAACCTGCTGACCCAATCTTGCATGGTGGTCATCCTTGTCCAGATCTTCTGCCAAGGTGGATTAATGTGGTGCTCCATTTTCTCCAGTTGAGGCTTGACCCCAAATTTGGATGGAAGCAGAAAACAATTACATCAGTTTGTTCTTTTTGATTTATCTCGGGTTAAAAGAGGTGTGTCCTTTTTAGTAGTGTAGGATATAAAAATTGCATGATGTACCTTTGAGTAACTTGGGAGCTGTCTGGAGAATCTCACTCCTGTCTCTTCTTCCAAAGCAACCTGTGCCATGCAGTTGCTGCCCAGTGTGTAATCCAGCCTTGCTTGTTAGATGTAAACACTTATTTAGACCTTACCACGCTTGTGGGCTTTCCTTATAGTGCTGAAAATGAAAGACACACCATGCTCAGTCTGTGTCAGAGCGGGATCATGTTAAAACCCAAAAGCATTTACTAGTTGCATTGGGAAAGCTGTAGGTTTGTTTAGATCTCTGGAGCTTTACAAGGGAGTTGACAGAAGCTTTATCATGAGCCCCCAAGCCCTTTTGTCCCCTTGCATAATTCGAAGATTTCACAAAACAGATTGAAAGAAGTTTCCATAGACCAGCTGAAATTTATTTAAATGTAGTCAGAACATTTGAATCTGTCCTAGCACCGTCCATGTGCTTGGGCGGCCATCAGCGTGAATAGATCCCGTCATGATTGGAGCGGGGTCCAGCTAATGAGTGGTTCACCCGCCTCGGACGTGAATCAGCGAGGAGTGCTAACGCTGGAGCGTGGTGGTGACAAAGCCCTCGTTAGTCAGCTGCTTCTCAGTTACGACATTTTGCTTATCGGCCGTATGGATCGTCATTGTGAACATCTGAAGCTACCAAGTGAATGAGAGGTCTGGTTTTGGTGCGTTGGGCTGGAGCGTAGCTCTGCGCGCAGAGGCTGAAGCTGAATGTCACCCAGGGCCAGCAGACACCGGGGAGCCCTTGCTGGAAGGAGGAATTTCTCTCTCCAGCCGGTACCGCACCTTTGGTGGCCGGGGGCTCCGAATTACACACACGTGATGTTCCCAGGGACAGGGTTTTCCCTTGGTACTTTTCCGCTGAAATGCATTGCTTTCTCTCACCCTTTCTGATCGATACTTTCCCTTATATGTTGGAAGGGAAAGGATTTTTCTTCTTCCTTTTGATTCAGGGTGGTTACTGAATTCAGACAGGTTCTTCCTTAATTACAAAGCATCTTACTTTCAAGGTGAACTGTCCTGCACAGAGGCATGTGGTGAGTTAGCGTGGAGAAGGCAGCGTGCTTGGAGCATGCAGCTTGCCTTACCGTACCCCATCTCCCCGGGGGTAAGGGTGAGAGGAGGAGGGCGAAGGGAGGGAAGGATGGGCCAGGGGAAGCGGAGCAGGTTAATAACATCTAAATCCTGGAACTTGGGGCCTTGCAGGTGGAAATACCTATAAAACAACTCATCAAAATATCTGAAAGGTAGCAGCTGGCAGTTGAAAACTGGCACATGTGCTTTGTTTTGGAGGGGTCTTGTGCAGAAATGCTGACAGTTAGTTCCCAAAGATGTGTGAATCCCAGGAGCTCTGGGGTGAGCAAGCGGGCACTCATCCTCATCCTCATTGTGGGGCCTGTGACCCCTGATAAAATTGATGAGCACAGCGTTGTAAAGCACCCAGGGACAGACATCCACCAAGAGTCGAGAGGGCTGGCTGTGCACAGCTGTGGCTGCTAAGATGATGTTTAGCCAAATAATGCAGGAGGCTCTTCACTGTAATTCCGTAGTACATTCAAAGTCAGACCAAATCCATAGCCAAGAAATTTGCCAAAAAGACTAATTCTGCAAGCAGCTGAAGCAGTTTGCCCCAAACGAAAACTGATGGTGTCCAGCACATCCCAGACCTGGCCTAAATTGCTTCAGAGTAATAAAAGGTGCTAATTTGGCAGTATCATGGTGTGAATGGAAACCAAAATAGTGAATGATCTGCTTCACCTACCTGCCCCTACGTAGCGTATATCAAGTTTTTGATATCGTCCATCATACGTTGCAAAGAATGACTGATGCGTTTCAAAGGAAAGCATCCAGATGTAACTAGAGAAATTTAATTATGGATTCTGTGTGTTCATTCAAAAATATTTTTTTTTCTCTAAGGGAAAAAAGATGTTGAGCAAATAATACTATATTTAGAACAGAACTAACTTACTAAAATTATAGCTGTACCAACAGATAAATAAACATAAACTAGTAGCAGGAACCATTAATGAAAGATAAATCGTATGAAGGGAAATGACAAATGTTTACAGTTTTGGCAGGATTTAAAACAGGGCATGTCTCCTTATATACAGCAACTGTTTTAACAGCTGCTTTTTTTTTTTTTTTTTCCCCTCCCCTAAATTATTTCAGGTTTTTGAGTCATGATGCAAGAA
Source organism: Haliaeetus leucocephalus (assembly GCF_000737465.1). Classification (NCBI taxonomy): domain Eukaryota; kingdom Metazoa; phylum Chordata; class Aves; order Accipitriformes; family Accipitridae; genus Haliaeetus; species Haliaeetus leucocephalus. The sequence goes on from NW_010972438.1 coordinate 5,472,530, forward strand.
TCTGGGACTGAGACAAAAAGTAACGGTTCAGCCATTCAGAATGGAGCGAGCGGTGGCAACCATTTACTAGAGTGCAGCCTGCGGGAAGTGAGATCAAACGGCGAGACACCTTCAGTTGAAATTGGGGCTGCAGATTTAGCACATCTTCAGCAACAGCAGGTACTGTAAGATGTATTACAAGTTTCCTACTTACAGAAAAAGCATGAAGCATTTAACCCCCTCTGCCAAGCCCTTCATATTTGCCAGTCAGAGGATGCTTTTAGGACTTGCCTATGACATTCTGTACATTTTTGTCCGTAGGGGATTGCAATTGTTAATGTAAAGGGAAACATTGGACTTTCTTCCGGGGCTCCTTTTTAATCATTCCCTGGAAATACCCAAAGATCAGGGCTTGCTTCCGTTGCCTGAATGTGTTGAGTCTGGTGGCAGCGATTGCGTGAACCGCTGTATACAAATAACTGGTTTCCAAAATATGTCACTGGGTGGAAAATACACTAACGTCAAGCTTTGTTTTTGCAACAAATTTTAATATAACCTAGCAACCTCTATCAACAGAATGTTTTCTATTAGTGAGAAAGGCTGCGGAGGTATCTGCTGTGGCAAAACATCAGAATAAATAAATAAATACATCCCATGTCAGTACTCCTCAATTCAGAAGAATCGGAACCAAATTGTGCATTTTGCCTTTGTATTTTAATTAGTGTATTTTCTGGGAAGTGACGAAGTTCGCCAGTGTAAATTATCTGCATAATAAGTTTTGTCTTTTTCTTTTCCCTGATAAAATTTTGAAACCCTCCGAGGAAATTTTACACCAAAGTGCTGGGCACGTATCATTAACGTGTTTGGGAACAAAGGCTGCAGCAGAGCCATGGTGAATACACTTATGCCTAACCCACACTTTCTCTAATGCAATAAGCATTCTTAAAACCTTTTAAATAAGCGATTGGCAGCTGGTTAAGACTCCCCTAAGCGTACAGTGATCTTTTTAGCAGGTTGTTGTGGAGAAGAAAAAACCTGCACTCAAAAACAAAGCAAACTGAAGGCTTGCGGAGGAGCAGGGGACCCTGTTTGCCAACCTAAGACAGAAAGCTGCCGTAATTAAACAAGTCAGAAAAATGGATGATACTAAATGCATAGACTTTGGTTGTTTCAATCATTTTCATCCTACAGGTTTTTACTTGAAGTGAGAATACCATCAGTGAGAAAATCACAGCCATGCTGAATTCATTACTGCAGTAGTCACACAAAACCACGGATAAAATTTCAATAACTGCAGGCCACAGTTGAGTAAACAGTTGCACTGAAACTTAATTCCTGTTGACTTTTCCCTCATTCTTCGCCAGGGGCACATTCTGATTCGTAGTGCAAAGACAACAGGGGTTACAGCTTTGATTAATATAGGACAGTAGAAGAGGAGTAGAACAGTAAAATATGTTCAACACAAAGGTCTCGTCTTAAAACGGCTTCGTATCAAAATGAGTTAATCGCGCTGCGTTTTCCATAGGAGCGCTATGGAATTTTCCAACGCTGCTTTGTGCAGAGAGAAACAGAGGGGGGGGCATGCAAACACGTGTGCGCCATAGACCAGAATTGCTCAGACCTCTGCTCCTCCGCTCCTACCACCAGTTACTAACGTTCACTGCCGGCGCCTTGTGCCAAGGCTTCTCCATAGCCATCCAGAGGGCTCATGCCGCCTCAGATAACGTCGTAATCTCGCGGGTAACGGGTTGTGTCATTCAACAGCCACCCATTTGGTCAATTAAGGAGTGGCACCGATTCCTTCCTACGCCGGTCCTCCAGCCCTCCCCCAAAACGGTGCCTGGCACAGACACAAGTGCTGCCAACCCCCGTGGGAGCAGGGCGCGGGGCTGGGGGGCTGGATTGCCAGGCTCGGGATTGCTTTCACACGGCTCAGATTTTAGCTTGTAGTTTATTTATCCTCTGCCAGTACAATAAATGTGGTCAGGGAGCTTGCTTTTCTCCAAGTTCTTGAAAGACCTTTATGTTCTGTGTTTGAATTCTGCTGTTAATTGGTTTTGATGACTAACTTCTCCGTGGAGTTTATCTTTTAAAAAGCAAGTGTATTGCAAAGTTTAAAACAGTTATTTAAAAAAAAAACAAAAAACCAAACCACCAAAACCTGATAACAACAAAAGGGTAATCAGAGCTAGCATAAAAATATCAATCTTTGTGTTTGGAAAATATTTTTAAACGCTGAAAAGAAGAAAAACCCGTTGTTTTCAGACAGCTAATGCAAGCATTTACAGATACACATACAACATGGAGCATAATGTTTAGATGTTTCTCCGTATACAACATATGCTCTCAGGTCACTTAACAGAATGCGTTCTACAAAACGCTTCTTCAATACAAATGAATGAGTTCTGAATTAAACAGCTATTTCTTAAGAGCATTTCATTCAAATCTTTTCTGTTTGCCACCTGGCACTTGTTTTGTCTGAAAAAAAAAAATCAGCGGCGGGTAGTTTGAGCTTTGCTGTTGTGGTTAGTAATGTATTCCCATGATGAGCATGGCTGAGCGGTGAAACCTGGACATACAATGGCTTGTGCAAAGCATCTGTGCTGAATTTTGGTTCATGTTTTTTGTGAAATTTATGAATTTATAAGGACTAATAGCTTTGTTAGTATGAGAGAGGAAAACAGGAATGCTTCAGGTTTTTTTAGGAAGTTTTAATGGGTTTACAAACTTGTAAATATTTTACCATGGAAAAATATGGAGCACCACAGATGTTCATATGTTTGAAGGAACAGTGTACGGTGTGAACGCTCTTGTAGTAAGTGCAGGGAACACTCGTAGGACAAATTTTATGCTTCCCATGTCGTCTTAGGGTGATTTTGCCATGCAAGGAGACAGAAAGTGACGTGATGCTAAATTATTTTAGCATTAGCAATCTTGCAAAATGTACTGTTAAGCTGGGAGTAGCAAATGCGGGGATGAGTTCTACTATGTATAATAAAACCAAATAGCTCCAACTGATGTTTATATTTGTAATCGTGAAGTAAGAAAGCCAAAGCAATACAAGTGACTCTTCAGGGACAGTGCATCTGTGGAAGAGTTGGATAAAAATGCAGCTATGTATAGGAGAAATTGCCCCCAGAACCAGACTGAAAGGGAAGGGGCACCCTTTCCCGCAGTATTTTGGCACCTGCTGAGGGTGGGAGAGGTTGCCTTCCCGCTGCTGCTGACTCCACGGTGCTGGTGGTTGGCATCTCGTGGGAATGACTGTCAGGATGAGGCGGAATGGGCAGGGTTCTGGTGACCTGCCTATAAAACCTGGCTTAAGCATGAAGGTTACCTGGGTCATTCAGCTTCCTGAAGAGATCGGAAGCGGTCATTTGGCATGGGGTCAGGCAGCAGGGCTCAGGAGCTTGCTCCCAAGATGCCCACAGAGGCAGAAGGAAGGGATGGGGCAGAAAACCTGGGAACGGGGTACCAGGCAGAGTCTGACAACATCTGTTGGCTCTGAGGCTTCACAGAAAACATCTGGGAGGTCCAGAATGGGTGTTGGAGTGACCCACAAGCTGAAAGTCAGGCTGCGCGAGGGAAGCTTGGACAGAAAGTATGTAATGATGGGGTGACTCTTGCCTACCAGGGAGTAATAAATAAAGACTCACGGGGACAAACTGCCTTTTAATGTACATGATCACAGCTTTAGTTGCTTCAGTGGTTTCTGACGTCTACTCAAATAGAAGGTTTGATGCTTCAGTCCTAGCCGGTTCTTTTTTTTTTTTTTTTTTTTTTTTTTAAGCTTATAAAATAAATATTATATATTGTGGTTTATTTTTATCCTCAGGACTATTCATTAAAGTGTTCTTCACGTTATTAGCAGAGAAACAAGAATATGAATTGAACAAAGAGAATGAACACAAAGTTGAATTCCGATATATAGCAGCAAGACACCAAAAGCTGTGTTGCATGGTGGCAGAAATACAAACCTCTCCACATCAATAGCAAGATCCACTTTGATACCGTAACTTCAAGTACTGCCCCACGAGTATAAAACTCAGTGTCTTTTGTCTAATCCAGAATGCTTTTGAACTTTTAGGAGGTATGACTTTAATAGTAATTTGTTGACAGATTAGCTGCAGAGATTGCAAAGAGTTTATTTTGCAGAACTGGCAGGCTCGTATCAGTGTTCTCTTAAGGAAAAAAACACACATAGCTGTTTTGCAATTGCTTGCATTTATTGACAACCTGCGCTGAGCAGGCAGAATTGGAATGTTTGTATAATGTAAACCTATAGCTTGTCTGATAGAGTGTAGTGTACTTTTAGGTAGTGCATAGATTGCTTGATAAAAAAGGTTACAAGGTGACTGTTTATGACAAACTGGAATAGCAATACAAATGCAACTGGTACATGGAGAAACAAGGAGGAAGTTTATATAAAGAATTGTAGGAAAGTTTCTTTTCTTCACTTTGTCTTTGAGCTGAACTATACTGTAATTATGAAGTGTCACTTCAGGCTTTTTGAAGAGTTTAGATAAATACTGGTTTTGCCATGTGTCCACAGAGTAAGGAAGTTTTTTTTTCCTTGAAAAAAACTGACAGTGTTATATATATTTCATTGCCTCCTGTTTTGTACTTTTTACACTTTCATTCCACTGAATGTATACAAATGAAAAATACAATTTTGTTCATGTATAGGAGATAAAAAGGATGTTTGATAGACATAAGAAATTTGGACTAGGTTCTGGTGCCTGTGCCCAAGTCAATGATTTCTTCACAGTCGGTCTCACTGACTGCAGTTGGAGTCTTTGTGGTATCAATGTGAAGATGCCACAGTTGGGCCCTTTGGCAGTAGTTGTTGGGAGAAATGTCGAGATGCGAAGTGTTAGACTGAGGGAAGCAAACTCCAGAGGGAATATGTGGTTTCTTCAGATTTTGTTCATGTCCAAAGACAAGGAAAATGTACAAGAAATGGGGTATTTGGTGTATTGTTGAGAAGCTGCTTTAACTGGACAGATGAAAAAGAAGATTTGACTAGAAAGAATTTTGAATATATCACAATGTAAATTAAAGTAGTGCTTTGTTTTTTAAAAAAATAGTTTGGTGAGTATCATCTTATTTTGAAAACTTGTGGGGAGAGGTTACAAACTGCATCAGGAGTTTTATGGTCCCATTGATCATGATGTGGACTTACCTCTTTAGAACAAAACTGCTAAACTAGATCCAAGATAAAGTCTTTGTTTCATATTGACATAACTGGGTTAGACCAAATTTGTTTGTTAGACTTTGAGGGAGCGTCCGTGTTGAGTCATTTTGTCCGAAGAGGCATAAAGCCTAATTATTAAACTGCTGTTGCTATTGAAAGAGCCATTTGAAAGTATAGATTAAGCTCCATGCAAGCTATTGGATTATGTCTGATTTTGTATTGTAGTACACTGATAATTGATGATTGCAACACGGTGAAAAGATGACTGCATTTGTAGAGCTTGTGCTGTTTCATCAGAGAATGTGAAAAAACAACTTTACGCTCCTGGTAACTTTGTGTTTTTATCATTCAGACTTTTCCCCGAAGTTCTCCCATCTCCCAACATTGAACAGAAGGTGACATGATGTCTTTTTAGTCATTCAAATCTAATAACTTTTAATCTGAAGGTTAAGTAGTGAGATATAAACTAAGAGATGATAATATCAATTTTATGTTCACTGAAGGGCACAATATACCTCTTTCTAGTAGAGGGAAAATTGTGCGTAAAATGTCTTTTGCTTTTCAATGGAAAAGCTGTGGCTCTGAGAGCTTAGGAATGAAGCAGCGCTGGAAAAATTAAATAAGTTTTAACATAGGCTGGCTACCTTGCCTGGATTTTAGAATCAATGATTTTTTTCCTTAATAATTCAATTTTTAGATCTCTTGTCAATGAACCATGCTGAGAACATTCACACAGCATTCTCTGTCCTCGCTATTACTAATGTCTTTGTTATAACTACTTATTGACATCAACAAGCCTTAAATTTTCTCTAACTGTTGAAGGGTAAGGGGAAACTACCACTTTGTTGCACTTACTGAGATTATTGTTTTTTCTTTGCCTTGGTTTTGTTTTATTTTGCTTCTAAGGTCTTTGATAAATAACTGCATAAATCTGAGTCCTCAAAGCACCTTGACATTGGCACCCAGGGCTCTGCAGTTGTGTGTGCAGATACAAGCATGTACGTGCAGAAGCTGGGTCATTAGCCATGTAATCACCTGGATTATGTGCACATCCAAATCCAGAAGTCCTCTTTAGGCTATGGATGTCTCTTTCTGTATTTATTTGGGTTTTTTTACAATAGCTGCTTTTACTTCTCCTGGTAAATTAAGATCATGCAGTAATTGTTTAGGTTTACGTGGGCTCTTTGAAGAGACGTAACTTCTGAAATATGTTTGCTGGTTTGTTTTTTAGCCTTGCATCTCATGTGAAAATTCAGCAGCGGTATGTTTGTTCCCAGCTGTTTTCGTAGGTGTGTACTCTCCCCTTATATTTGCCTATGCTTACTCATAAGCAATGAAGTTACACATTCAGGAGTGCTGTTTAGGGAAACTCCGCAAAGGAATGCTTTAAAGCTATTATCCAGCATGTGTATACACTGCGGAAGATGTTCAGTAGGCATCAGATATAAATTAAAAGTCCATTTCAAATGATTGATGTTATTCAAATTATTAGAGGCTATTCCTCCTCCACTGATCTTCATACTTTAAGGGTTATCTAATAAGCAGTGCAACCAAACCTGGGATATAGCAAACTTAAAATGGTAGTGTGCCTATGAAGGTGTAAAGCAGTCTTTAATTCACGTGGAACTGTTCCTCATTGTGGCTTTTAATGTTGCAAGATGCTTAAGCATGTGCCTAAATGTAAATGCGTGACTAGTCTTATTAAGGTCACTGGTACGTCTCATGCCTGTAAAATTAGGAATGTGCTTAAGTACCTTGCTGAATTAAGGCTTAAGTAATTTCACACTAATAAGAAGTTGCATGGATTGCTGATATTTTAGAAATAATTTAACTTTATTTGGAAACGCACTGCACGTAGGGAGATTGTTTGGCAGTGCCTTAGGAACAGCAGCGGAATTGCAGTGGTTTTGACTAGTGTAGCCATTGATTTCAGTGGAGTTTTGTCTGACTTAAATACATTTAAATGAGAGCAGAATCAAATGCCGTGATTTCCTGTGTTATATTCTTTCTCCTGTGGAGCTCCATTGGGTATCACAGCAAGTGAGAAGAATATCAACAGTACTGTTGTAATTTTTAACAGTAATGTTGTAAATAAAGATTGGGACATGAAGTAAAAATGCAAAAGCCATGAATACTCTTCATGAGTTTATTTAACTGTATAGCACCCCATTAATTAAAAAAAATTAACAGAAGGTATTTTTTGGAGCCTTAGTGTAAGCAGTGACAATATAAGGAGAGTTTTGTAGGATAAGCGTTGCTTGTTTTGTTGCTGCATTCTGTATTTTGTTAGCTGTGCTCCGTACATTTTCAAAACGTAAACTGTATTTGCAACCTGTTTTAAATAGTGCAAATATATCTCTTTTTTTCCCTATAAAAGCTATATATTGTGTCTGTAGAGTGTCTGTAAAGTCAGTGTCATGTCTCAGACATTTCTGAAGCCTGGGGCAAGTGCCAGCTTTATTACAAGTTGGGCTTTTCAATTTATTTTTAATCATATTTCCTCTTTTTCTTTTAAGGGTTTTTTTTTTTCTTTTTTTTTTTTTTCTTTTTTTTTTTTTTTCCGGGCTGCAGAAAGTAAGGCTGGTAAAGTGAAGGTTGGAGAGAGTTAGACTATTTAATCTATCTGGCAATGTGTTGCAAAACTCATCAGTGCAGTTCTCCCCTTCACCCCCAGTCCTCACAGAAGTGCATGTTCCCAGGCAAACCGAGGAGAAGGATGCAAGAAATGGATATAATTCCTTGTGTTCTGTGTGCTCACCTAATCCTGATTCTTATTTAATAAGGATTGAGGACTGGGATTGTTACAGACAGAAACATCACTGGGCGTGCAGGCACACAGAAGGCGGTTGCATGCCTGGAGATGGGTCATTTCTGCTTGATAGAGCACTGTATTTCTGATTTTGGGTGACCTCTTTTGATCAAGCTTCAAGGCTGAACTAATTCTTATATGCATGTTTGGGGCCTTCTTACCTTATTAAATGAAATAAGCAAGTTTTTGAAAGGATTTTGGTTTTTCCTTGCAAGAGACATCATTATTGAGGGGCACAACACAAATGTTTCAAATTTGGAGATGCAGAGCAAGGTCACAGTTTGCCTCCAGAATTTGAAGTAATCAGGATTTTATTTCAGATAAAACCTCTGGGGCTGATACTTAAAAAACACAACTTTTAACTGGCATTACGCAATTTGCTATGGGTCGCTTAGCCAAATATTTGTGTATGGGTCCTTTTTTTTTTTCTTTTAGAAAAGACTTGCCAAAGTTCAGGTGGGATTTCAGGCTTTAACAAACTCTACCTGGAAATTAAGTGCAGGGAAGGGGGGGGGGGGGGGGGGGAGTTT
>NW_010972438.1:5481051-5553228 GCF_000737465.1 Haliaeetus leucocephalus
GAGGTGTTAAAAAACTCTTGCGGAAAATTAGAACGGGGGGGGGGGGGGGGGGGGGAAATCTTGTCTATTTGAATTAGAGTGATCACAAGCTAAAGGAATGTGGTTGCTGTTGACGTGCTCAAATCAAGTTTTCCTTAAATTTTCCTTGTTATTATCGCTGGTACCAAAAAACCTCTGCCAGGAAAGAACTGCAACACTAGTGAAATGTTGTAAGACCACTGACTGTCTGCCATTCATGCTTTTTTCTCCTTTTTCCAGTAATCAGTGAGATACGTGCTGAAACAGGGGGAGGGTCCTTGGCTGTTCAGAAGGGCTGTGTGGGCAGAGCGTAGATCTTCCCTAGTACCTTCTGGCATCCTTAATCAGCAGCAGACCCACAACTTTGGGGGTTTTGGCTGCTTTCTCACATACGAAGCTAGGGCATTTGTGTTTTTCAACCATCATCGTTTCATAGTTTTGTTTCCACATAATTAAGTGATTCACTGAAGGAGAAAGGTCAGGCAGGCATGGTGAAGGCGAAATGGAACTTGTTAAGAAGTAGTGGGGCCCAGCATCTTGCAGGAAAAATCAGAAATAAAATGGGGTATAATTCTCCTTATGCATGGGAAAGCATTTGTAGCACTCAGATCCTCAAAGTCCAGTCTCAGCAGTCTCCAGGAGACTTTTTCTGGCCTCTGCTCAAATGAGAAACTTGATCTAAAGGTGAGCTTGCCTAGGAAAAGCTCTGGTTTTGGGACAGTGGCTGTGGTTTACCTTTACTTTGTTTTATTGCATTACATACCCACTCCTATACTATGTCAGTCCTCTTCTTCAAAACTTGGAGAAAGACAGAGGTGTGTACGGAAAGCAACTGTTCTGGATTTTGTTGGAAAGTGTACAACATTTTTGATGAAGAGGCTGATTAAGGCAGTGCTCTGTCTGTCGTTATTAACTTTATCCTCAGTTGTAGGTTACGCGCAGTATTTTTGTTTGGTAGGTGTGCCATGATGCAGTAAAAAAATTCCCACTGAGAATGTGTACTGCACTTGGCGTGTACACGCAGAGCGGGTCAGTGTGGGTGAGGGCATCAGGTCTGCTGAGCGTGTGTCCATGGCAGCTCCGTTCTTGTGGCGAGGATGCTCTGTGGCTGGAAGAAACCATGCGGTCTACCGCCTGGAAAAGCTGGCCATGGCACTCGCTCGTAGCTGTAGGTGAAGTGCTTTCTGTAAGGTCAGAGGGAGGGTTTGTTACAGATAAACCTCCTTAATCCTGCATTCTACTGTCTGTTCATGTATTCAGAGTTCTTCTCTCTGAACAGGTGTGCTGGTTTCTTCCCAGCCATCATCCCAGACATGGTATTTGGGTAGCAGAAGTGTTGTTTTGTTCAGGGAAAAGAGTCTTACTTCACTGCCTTCCCATAGCTATAATGCTATATTACAGATCCGAATGAAAAACCCTCCAAGTCAATAAACAACAAAAAGCAGACTTATCTTTTATAGTGTTCTTGAAACAAATGTAAGGTTATAACACTAAAACAGGTTTTATTAAATCTAGGCATGAATCCATATTGAAGAAATAATCCACTGCTTCTTTTCAGCTTCTTGTCTTTTTAATTAGTGCTGGCAATGGGATTGTTAGCTTTTAAGATATGGTAAATATGAGCCTATTAATATTATTGAACATAATACTCAACAAGGTACAGGGAATGCTGGTAACTGTAGATATTTTATAGAGGACCTAAAAGCGGGATGTTTTGTGTTTGACAAGTCTTCCTTTATGACTGTCAGGGTGAAGACTGTGATGACAGCCTTTCTCCGGGTCCCCGGAGCAGCCGGAGCCGGAGCAGCTCTCCCGGCGGGCGGCGTGGGACCCCTTGTCCCTTAGTCCGGTCTGACAGTGCGGGTTTGAGCCCCTTTTCACAATACAGTGAGCATTTGGAGTTGAAAATAGTTCTGACTCCCTTCTTTTCCTTGAGGAATGATTCACCAGTTCCTCCGATTAATGCTTTTGAAGTGTTTTACTCTTGGTTCCAGTTTCTTAACTTGGGCAAGGACTGGATTATAAGGGTTTAGCAGTGATTAGCTCTGTTTACGGTATTTTTTTTTGCTCCAAAAGGTATGGTGTTTGCTTTGCTGAGGGGTTGTATGTTGTGGAGTTTCTGTTGACAACCTGCTTTTTTTCCTAATTGGTTACAAGGACAATTGCTAGGCATAATAAATAAAAGATATGGTCTTCCAAGGCTGTGTCATAGGGACTGTACGTCAAAGATTCATAAACTGCGAGCAAAAATATGTGCCTTTCCCTGGGGACAGGGAAACGCGTGCCATGTTCACGTTTGGGGATCCTTCCAAGGTCACCGAGAGCCCACGGTAGTAACTTCTCTAGTGCTGGCTGATGGCCTCGTTGGGCACTGCAGCCAAGCGCAGAACTGGGCAGCCCACCAGCCCAGGTTTGCTGTGAACTCCTCTATAATCTTACCCTTTTTCTCTATGGATTTTGGAAAAATAGGCTTTTTTTTCCTAGTCTTTCTGCGCAGACCAAAGTCAGGAGTAAGTGTATTTTTGACACGCCTGGGTCTGCCTCATACATGTCTCACCAGTCTATCGATGGAGGTTTCATTCCTGCCCAGGCAGGGTCTTCTGGTGCTTAACTCTCTATTAGGAAGCTCCAATTCTCCAATGCCTGACCAAAATGCTTGTCCTTCAAGTACAGCCTCTTCCCTCTTGTTGTGTCTGTAACAGGCAGAGAGCAGATTGTCTCCTCTCTCTTTACAGCATCCTTTTTGATACATGAATGCTGTTCCCATGTCTGTACCCTCCTTCTCAGAATTTAAGCAGTCTTAGCTCTGTCCTTTTACATCCTATTTTCCAGAGCTGTGGTCATTCTGGTCACTGTCCTCTGGGCTGTCTCCGATCAGTCTGTGTTCATCTTGAGTTGCAGTGCTCCAATGACATGATCCTCCACATGAAATCTTGTTGGAGCAAGTGGACACAATGAATTTCCCAGTGTATAACTTGCAGGCAATGCTCCTGTTTATGCATCTGACTGTGGTGTGTGTCATTTTTGCAACAGCATGACCCGGTTGACTCATACTCAACTTGTGATCCTCTGTGATCCTGAGGCTTTTTTTTTTTGTCCCTTGAAGAAGTGCCGTGTAATCAGTTGTCTTCCCTGCTGTATTTACAAAGTTTGGGTATTCCAGCTGAATTGTAGCACCTTATAGTTTATCCATAATAAATGCCATCCCATTTTTACAGACAATTTCTCCACTTTCTCCAGCGTCTTTGCAGGTCACTCCCAATGTAGCATCATCCCCAGATTTTCTGAGTTGTCTGTTCCTTCATCTGTGTTGTTCTTAAAAAAAGATGGACTTCTTCAGCACGTTTGCCATCTTCTTCCATTCTGAGAGTGACCTGTGGATACGTACACCCAGTATACAGTAATTTTCTTAAGATTATGTTTTCCTAGCTTGCTTATGAAAATGTCCTTTGAGATACTATCAGTAACTTTACAGTCAAAATACAGGACCTCTCCTGTTTTTCCTCTGTTCAAAGACCTACCAATGGATACATATTTTCGCTTTGATTTTAAAAAATTACCTGCATCTTGGACTGACCTGTCATCTGCACTTGACATTCAAAACAGTGTAGACATACCAGTGTTGCCTTCACTGGGCCGGACGGAGCAGCGGGAAGAGCGGCCAGTTAGCACCTGGCTTGTTCCAGCCTCTTTACAGCTATTGCACCAATTAACCAAGCTAATGAAAACTGAGATTGTCGGAATTTTACTCGCTATATAACTCACCCCAGCCAAACCTCAAACAGTGTAGGTAAGATGCATTCACAGGGGCAAAAATAGTGCTCACAAAAAATCCAGAATGCCAAATCTCAGTTAACTGGTTTTCACAGTGGAAGCTCAAAATGAATTTGCATAAAAAGAACACCCTAGGAGGGATGTGCCTGGAGACCCCTCGCAGTAGCCCATTCCTATTTCTTCTTGTGTGTCCCATTGCGTATATTGGTCCAGAAGCACAATCTTAGCCCGAGGAAGTCTCTTTCCTATTGTTTTCAGACCAGAATCTGGTCTCAGAAGCTGCTATCTTTACCACACATCATGTCCCTCCATCTCCAGTCTTGTATCAGATTGTCCTTGGAGCAAAAGATGAGCAAATGAGTGTGTTGTCCCGTTTAATTCCGTATGTCAATGATAAATCTTTTGAGAAGACTCAGGCCACATGTTTCTGAGTAGGCTGCATCTCAGTCTGTGTCCTGATCCCTGTCCTTCATCAGTCTCTAAAACCTGAAGGGCAAAACGAAAGGTTTAAAGGGGGGCATGGGGTGGGGCTGTAAAAACCCATTTCATGTTTAATGCACAGAGTCCATCCAGAGCCCCCCAATAATAACTACCATAGCTGTGCCTCTGTCATTTGGAGGCCACTATTCCTGTCTTTGCCAAGTCTCTGTCGTCCACAGGACAAGACATCTGCAGTACATTTGTTTAAAGCAGGGAGATGACAAGCATTGAAACAGATGTTGGAAAACAGAGCAGCAAAAGGCCTGTGCTAAGTGAATAGCCCATAGGGTCTGAGCTGTTTGATGGCTGATTACAGTGTGAGCCAACTGTTCGTTCAGAGCAGGCTGAACCCAGGAGATCCCTCTGGTAAGAGATGTACTTTGGCAACATGTGGTGCTCCCTTTGTCACCGTACCTTTTCAGATGTACCTAGGGAAAACACAGGGAACGGGATCATCATTCAAACCCCCTTAGATGAGTAACACTCTTGCTTATCCAGGCTGAATTGATTCCTAGTTACGAGTTGAACCATTGGAAAGCATCAAGAGTGCGTCTCGGCATCCAACAGCCAGTATCACTCATTAGTTTGAATGCAAAGCCTGTATGCAGGCTTTATCAAAGCTACAGAGAGTTTTATCATGATCAACATAAAACAATATTCTGTCTGAAACCTCTGCACCATATTGCCATATAAAAAGCAGCTAATGTCTAGTGATCCTTGGTATATGAAGCAATTCAGGTTTATCACAAGCTGACATATTATGCTTTGACAGCAAAGAATCCCTTTCGTACCTGATCTCATGTTTCCTAAGACCAGCTTTTCACCTTCTCTGATCTTGTCTTTAGGAGCTGATCCCCTCATGCTGGGGAGATATAGCTAGTGTTAAATGAACTCGTGAAACCTAGGAGTATTTACTTGTTAGTAATCTTGGGCAAGATACAAACTTGCCGAGTAAGGAAGCCAGACTGGGGCTTGGTTTGTTCGGTCGCATGGACAGGAGGTGGATGGAAAACTGTCCCCTACCAGGGAAAAAAATACCCCTTTATATTCTCCAGTGTGGTGGGCTGGGACAGAACTCCAGGAGCGACAGGCATTCAGCGGGTAGGACCACGGTGTCTGAACAAAGCCACTGCAGCTTTTCAGGAAATCTCTGGCATGCTGTCCTGTAAGGTGATACTGCTTTTTTTAGTGACATGGCAGCTACCAGTTGAAGGATTGATCATCTTTCTTGGAGAGGAATGCCAATTTTTAACTCTCTAGCCCCTTGAAATCTCCCTGTTCGGGATCAGCAGAAGAAAGGCCAACTGCTGGCGGTTGATGCTGCTGAGGTCCCTTAAGGCCCGAGACACACAGGACGAAATGAAGCCTGGGGCTGTGCTGGAGAAAGTACTCGGACACGTTGGGAATACACCCCAGGACCCTCTGCGTAGGTATTTGTTTAGATTTGTGCTCCAAGCATCTGATTTGGCATTTGCTGTATTTCTACCAGTGATACACCCCATGCAGCCAACTAAGGTGGCGATGGCATTGCAGTCGTGTCTCGTTTGCATGCCTAAGTCCACCTTCCATGGGGACACTAGGATCCTGAATGCCAAGGACACAAGGGCTGCCCCGTTCCTCAGGGTTAAGACGTGGACTCGCTGCTTTCCCAGAGCAGGAGAAGCTCCTGTGCCTGGGTGCACCCTGAGTTGGGACCGATGGAGGGATCAGCAGCATGCCCTTCATACTCATATGGGATTGATGATACTCCTTATGCATCCGGAGATCGCACCATCCACTGCTACCTTACCTAAGAGAAAGGAGGATGGTGTTCTCCAGGCTGTTTGAGCTGCCTGCAGATGTGCTGTCTGCTAATGAAAGGTTGTTCAGCACAATCACACTTCCATTTTATCCTGGTAGAGGGAAGGAAGGGATATGTGCCTCTTCTTCTGTGCTGTTTTTCTCCATCTGGTTGTTTTTTCTTTGTGATGTTATGGGCAGGCAGTAGGCGACAACCTTGGAAATCATTACTAAATTGCCCCGGTCTTTGTAGGGACTTGAACCATTTACCAAAAGCATTTTATGAACGGACTGGCTCCCATATGTCCGGGCGAAAATCACTGGACTGTGCTTGAACCTCCTTATATCATTATTGTTTATCCAAAAGGATGAAAGGAAGAAAGATCCAGGACACCTGGAGGGATGAAGGGAAGGAGAGCTCCTCTGTGCCTGCCCTGCAGATTCCTTACCTGACCAGCCCATGATCAGCCGCAGATGTACTGCAAATTTTGCTGCCCAGCCAGAAAAGCCAAGGGGTTTCCCTTCTGCCCCAAAAGTTGGTGCTGTCTGCAGAGTCAGGGAGATGCACGGAGGGATTTTATTTTCAAGAAATCTTGGCTGATACCAGTTTTGCAGGCAGCAGCTGGGGCACTGCCAGTCCCTGTGCAGTGCATCCTGTCCAGCCTTTTCCACTCCCTCTCCAGAGGAGCTTTGGTCTTCAGGTCTCTGTGTTCCTTCCCATCATCTTGAAACAACACAGATGTCGTGCAAGAGTTAATGTCTGCCAAGACTTTGAGCTGAACATAGAATTGGAGGGAAGCTAGGTGCGTAAAGATGCTTTTGGTTCTCTGAAATGGATGTTCTGCTAAATAATGAGGAAGTTATTAAGTGTAAAAGATCTGTTATTATTTATTTAGAAGTGTATTGTTCCCAGGCTTGTGCTTACTGTTCCTGAAGCTGGATTTCTGTGACTTACGGGTTGTCATGCAGTGCTTGCTTTGGGCTCAGCCTGGTTTGGCTCTGCTCTGCTTTCCCCAGAACCTGGTTTTTGGGTTTGTTTTTTTTTTGCAGAGGCACAGCCGGTACATGAGACCCGAGTCCCCTGTGCCCCTGTCCAGAGGTGGCCCAGGGGATTCCCCGGTGGAGCAGGGCCAGGACAAAACTCCCTGTGACATCCCTGGCGTGTACTTCTCTGGGTGCCCACCACCCCTCAGGGCCTCAAACACCTTTCTTCTTCCTAAACTGCCAGAATTTAGGCAGCGTGTGTGGATTAAGACACCAGACCTCAGTAATCTCCGTTTCCAAATTTAGGGGTCCCTGCTGCAGAAGTTCTGTAGCCCTACTGCAGCTCTTGGTGAAGCTGGCTGAAGGCAGAGGGAAGATTGAGGGGTAGCACAGATTGTCTTTGCTCACCTCTTTCTTCAGATGAAGCAATGGGAGAAACATTTCTAAGTCTCTGTGTTTGTGGGGAAGAGTTTTCTGACCAGGTACAAGCAGATGCAGTTGAAATAGGTCAGCGCTGTTACTCATGTGAAAAGCGTTTATTCCAGGCCTTAAAATGAAAAATGTGATGAGATCATTACACCGGAAAATATTAATAAATAATTGATCAATAGTAGAAAAGGACTCTTTCTGTAAATAAACTTCAGTGTAATTAATAGCTCTGTGTTTTCAGTAGCATGCATGCAAAAGAAGGCAGGGATGCAATTAATGTGTCGGGGGCCTGAAGGACATCTGCAGATAAGGGTTAAACAGTCTATTGAAGCTGAACTCATGAACCTGGTTAAACTGCTGGACTTGTTTGTTTCAATAAAACTTTTGTCTCCGCTGTGTACGTATTTTATAGCATTCTACAAGAAACACTTAAAGTCAGGTTTTTAATATAATGTTGGTAGCAAAGTATGAAGGACAGAGGAGGTAACAGAAAAGGCAACTTGCTAATGCAAAAGCAGTGTACTGAAAGTCACTTTTATTTCTTATTTATAATCTACATGCACACTCTGGATAATAGATGACAACGCTCATTCAGTACTTTAACTTCAAAGCAGAGAGAAGGCATGGATGACAGAGCTGGGAGCTGGAACACAAAGGTACTAACAACAAGAGGAAAAATGCCTGTTTACTGGATTGCATTTGTTAGCACGCTGTCTTCAGATATTGTTCCCCCAGGAATAGTGAGAATATGTGCTGCACGAACAATGATTTAACATCTGAAAATGGTACTTAAAGAGTTTTCTGTCTGGTAGTAATGTGATGAAGGCTTCTGAATGGAACCTGGGGACTTCATTTCTTCTATTTATCTATATGTCTCTCTGGTTTTAGTCAGCGGTAATTGCATATTTAACCCCTTAAATAGGTTTAACCCTCTCAGCACCAACTTTTTTTTTCCCTTTTATTTTTGGTCTCACATCTGCTTTTGTTACACTACAGCTGTGCCGCTCGCATTCCTTGCCAAAAAATCAGAAAGACAAAAGGAATTTTGGAGAAGTTGTGGCCAGGGAAGTGCGTCGAGAATAATACCAAGCTCCACCTCTCTTTCTCCCTTTTCCTCTTCTTCCTTTTTTGAGGAAAGCAGTAGATAATAGCATCCAAGGAAAGTGTTTTAATGGGATTCAGTACAGCTGGGAGCCTTATAGCAGAGAATGAGAAGGAGAAAGAGAGCTGTAATGAGGGGGGAAGTTGCAGATAGAGCAGTAAATCAACAGTATAAATTTGCTGCTTACTTCAGCACTCTACTTCTTTGCATCTTTCTCAATTAGCACTTGTTCTGGGGGCTTGCTTAATAGCTTATGTGAAACAAATATTAACATAAATTGTTTAATTATATCAAAATCTTGAATTCCTCCAAGACGTAAAATTGTTTTTAGCTAGGAATACATCTGCAATAAAACATCATCTAGTTAAAGTAAACGAGCTCTAAGGAAAGTCATAAGATTGTAGCTGAGCTACTTTTACAGTTTATTTTCATGGTATTTAAATTATGATACCAGTGGGTATTTTTAATTAGTGCCTCTTTAAAGTGTGCACTTGTCTACATAAGCCATTTTGGCAAATTTGACTCATTCATACAGTGGTTGCTGTAAAAGAGGCCAGCACAGCCTGCAGGAATTGGAATTAAAAGTTTCTGCAAGCTGTTGTCAACATGACCACATCTCATTAACTTAAAAAATGGAGATTATTTGCCTGAAAGCTTGATTTGACTAACAGTAATCAAATATTAGGCTCAGTGGAGAAGGAGGAGGAAAAACAGCTTCACTGTTGTGATCTGTATCCTTAAGTGTTGTGTGGTTCACTTTAAATAGCTATGTCATATTTCTGCTTTGACAAACATAACAGGGGAAAAAATAATAAGACATACGGCTTTCTGAATAATCCAAGGTTAGTTTTATTTTCCAGACTGACATATTATTTACCAAGGGTAAATATAATTTCTCTGATGATTCCAACATTAAGAAGAATTAATTATCTTGAATAGTTTCAAAGTTTAAGCACTGGAAATTGCTTCCATCTCATGATTATCTTTATCAACTGTTAAATAGGCATGAACCTTAAATTTGTATCCTAGAATCATTCAACTGTTTTAATAAAATATGATGAGGTAGGTTGCAAAATTTTGCATAAAATGAACCAAAATAGAGAAGTGCCTTTCTAATCTTGTGAAGTCTTTAAATAGCTTGTTAAATGAAATAGCGGGGGAGAGGGCTGGGCGTGGGCTGGGGGTGCAATCTATCTTTTGTGCAACAATTAAGGTATGGGAGTATGAAATTCAAAAATGCTTGTGCTTGAGAGTGTGGTAGGGTCAAAATTCGGCATTATGTGGTGGTGTGTTTTCCTGTTAAGCAAAGGACAATGTCATACCTAGATGGAAGCTGTGGCACACGTTATTAAAAAAAAAAAAAAAAAAAAGGGGCAGTTAAACAAAAGAAGATAAAGTCTTGTGCCTTTTTATGTCTTTGAACTGAGAACATGTGCTGCATTTTACTAAAGGAACATGAGCCTTGAATGTAAGTAACTGGTTTTTGCATTAGGTACTCCCTGGAGGTAGCAGAAAAATATCATGTCCCTGCATGAAATGCGAATGTGAAATCTACCAGAAAGAAATATTTATGACCATTTTATGCTTGATTAGACTTGGATGACATCTGTTAGAAGACAGGGACTGGACAAAGAGAGAGACGCTCGGGGGCAAATGTTAACAGAGTTGTTTAGATGATGCTGGGGCAGGAGCGTCCATTTACTGCCAGGCAAAACATAGGAATTGTGTTAGCGAGAGTGCAGCTGACAGGAATTCGCTGTGATGGAGACACTGTAAACTGACGGGCTGAAATAGTAAAATGCAGCTGTTGATATTCGCCGCGCTGCCACGATTTATGGGCAGGTATCGCAGCTAAACACAGATACTGTAACTTCCAGGGAGCAGATGCATTAACAAAGTTACATAAATGTGAGTCAGCTATAAAAAAGCGACATCTTCACTTTTTAAAGTTGTTATTCCACCAGGCTGCACAGAGAGTTGGAAGGACTTTCAAAAAAAAAAAAAAAAAAAAATCTGGATTTTCTTTTTTTTTTTTCTGAAGTCTCTGCAGAACATACTGCTCTGAAGCAATCAACCTGATTGTTTACTTTCCCCTCCTCGCTTTATCGCTGCTGCTTTTCCCCATGCCGGCTTGGATCCTGCTCTTTTCTGAATGAAACATGTTCCTTGGCTGCATCTGCCTTTGCACGGGGGCAGGAGGGACGGGCAGCGCTGCCTGTACCCTGCCTGCGCCCGGGCTGCGGGCAGCCGAACCTCCCCACTGCCCAAGTCAGCAGGCAGTGCCAGCAGCGCAGCCCTCTCATCTGATGTAAATCTTTAACTCCAAAGTTTGACAATTAATCAATTGTTAGCCTTTATGTGTTTTTAATGTTAAACTGTTGTTTACCAGCTCTGCAGAAGCGGGTTTTATGGCTGGAGGTACAAACACTCACTTCGTTCTGGGTCTTTTCCCAGCTTTCTTTTCCTGTAAATTTTCCCTGTCTGGAATGCTTATGGGAAATGTTATTTTGTTTTTGTTTGCAACAGCTCTGTTGTTTTGATTTTGTCTGAGTGGTATGGAAAACAGTACGTCACTTGGAGTGGGTGTTTTGTCTATTGGCCATTTGGCTATTGCACATATATTTCTCATACTTATTACATGATGACAAGGGAACCCAAATGGCATAATTTTCCAGTTGAATTTTGCTTTCCAGTTTAATAATAGTGAAAGGAAAACAAAGTTAATAGATTTAGCAGTTTTGATACTGCTCACATGCTGATAGATGTCCTCGGATTTTTTTCCCTGTGGTTAAGGGTCTATTTAGACAAAGGCCAGATTAATGCATATATCAGTTTCTATAATAAACTGCATAAGGATTATGTTACACATTTTGCATACAGTTGTGAAAAACTGTAATTTAAGTACCCAAGCCCATAAAAGGGTAATAAACAACTTCAGTATCATCAATATGATTAGTCTAGGGTACTTTTTACCCTGATTTTTTAGGCAGTCCATAGCAGAAGAAGTAGCAGCAGATGCCTTTTAATTGAAAAATGATCTGAAATAAATTTTGCACTTGAAAAGAGAACACGGCATTCTCCATATAACTGTTTAGCTGGAGAGATTTGAATGTAAGATACACAGATTCTTGCATAGTATTTACCATGTTGGGGAGAGAATATCGAAAGACCACAGAATGCAGCTTTAAGACCAGATAATTTTTATGTATAGTACAGAAATATAAAATGGAAAGTATGATTAATTTTTCAATTTCTCTCTGCAGATATCTAATAATTGTGCCCATGGACTGCCAAAGGCTCCCATTAAAGATTTAAAATGCAAAGAAAGGTAGAATCAAAAAGATGGTATTTTGGATTAAATAATGTAAAAAAACTGTAGGGCAATAGCAAAGTGAAAAGCTATTGGCAAAATAAAAGCGTGGTGTCAACTCTCCTTGAGACAGACTTAAACATTTACGCATTCACGTGCATCTTTTTGTAGCTGGGATTTAAAAAAAAATAAAAATACTTAAGGGTTGCTTAAGCCAGGTGTGATTTTAAAATATATTTTGGGGCTTTCAGGTTTTGATATGCTTGTTCACAACAGAGTGATGAAAAATACAGTATGTGATCCTGTGTTATAAAAATCTCCATAAATGCAGTGGCAAGGGTTGTAATCTGTTGTCCAACATCGAAGAATATGTTAGCAAACTCTGTGGCATAATGTTTCTTTCATTAAGTACCAACAGATACAGGGTGGCCAGAAAGCATTTTGCAGCAGCTCGTGGGGAATGCGCTATTTTTGTTAGCCTCGGAAAAAGGGATGCTGCAGCCGTAGCATGTAGAGGCTGTCAGAAAGGTCCAGCTGGACTTTTCCTCCCTTTTCTGTACTGTCTTTATCACTTTGCTCAGTTCCACATAATAACATCTTCATCTGAGATTGCTGTGGCACAGGGGAACTGCATTTGTTGATCAAATTTGGCTGGATAACACTGTGATCTCGTATCCTGAAGTGCGGAGATGTGCCTGGAATACGTAAGCATAAAGCTGGCCCCTTGATTGATTGATTCTGCCTGTCACAGAACAAGATAACTGGATCAGTAAATACCCTGTGCACTTCAACTTCATCTATACAATCAAAAGTGAGGGCATCATGGGGCTGAAAAACACCGAGGCATGATGGGAATATCTACATTTCAGAATGATAGCCAGGAACTTGCGAAAAGCAAGGAAGAAAAGAAAAATTTTTTCTTTTTTTTTCCCTGTGTGTTTGTACACGAACAGCAGTGAAAAGCACATTAATTTCTGTGTGTTTGCAGTGTGTCTGTCTCTCCGTGGATTTATTTCAGCTTCACATCGGTGTAACACTGCTGCTGTTGCCGGTGTTGCTAAGCCAGCGTAAGGCAGGGGTAAAACAGATGAATCAGACTCCAGATATTTCAGGGAAAGCATTTTATTTGGGGTCTCTTGTATGAAGGTGGCATTTTATCAGATAAACCGTAATTAAGTTATGTAACTAGCTGAGGCGATTTGCTACTTCGGCAACTCCTAGAACTGCTCTACTGAACATCCCGAATTTGTACTGCAGGATTCAGCTTCATTCTGGGAATTTAAATAGAATCTTAAATGAGAATTAAGAGTGGAGGTGACCAAAAAAAAAAAAAAAAGGCTAAAGACAACAGGTAGCAACATTTAAATTAAAAGGCCATCCTTTTATCCAGAAAATGGAATATGAGCAAAGCAGGCAGGTTTCTCAGAGTTTCGCTGTGTTTTTCAAGGGGTGCTTTTGGGCTAGAAAATAACTGCCAGAACACAGTTTTAAGAAATTCTGAAGATCAGTGCTCCCCTTCAAAGGAGTGTGTGCGTGTGCATGCGTGTCAGGTATTGCTGATAAAACTAGTTGGTCCATCTCTCGCCTACCGTGTCATTTCTCCTTCCCTGCCGCTCCTGCATCGCGCGGTGGTTTGTCTGAACAAGATGAGATGGCAGAGCGAGAAGGAGATGCCTGCTCAGGCCACCTTCACCATGGCGTTAGTGACGGTGAGATGTGGTTACCTGCCCCGTCTCCTTCTCGGGGTGATACTTCGCAAGCACAAGGTGTTACAGCTGTAATGAGCATTTGCCGGGCAAAGCCTCTGTGCTCCTGTAGCTGAGCATCTCACCTCCGCGAAAGGGAACCGCCGTGTAACTGGGGAAGGCAACACCAGCGCTGAAGCAAATCCTTAGGCTCAGGGCTGCAGCATTAGGCAATCCTGGGAACAATTGATTACAGTGTTTTTGCTTTTAACTGTTTCCACAGTTTATTATGAGCATTATGTGTAGCATTTAATCTGGCACTTTTATTTAGGGCTTCATTTGCCTAGACACAGATCAGCACAACTTTCTCTAAAGCACCTGTAGGATTCCTTCAGGCACCTAGAAGCTATGGGGAGTTGGAGAGGTCAGGAGCCCTTTTGTAGTAACTGAAGTCCTGCTCACTCAGAGGAACGTGCTCAGGCCATGCCATGCCTTGCCATAGCATAAACCAGAAATGCTGAAGCAGAAAATACCATCTGTTTACTTGGAAAGTTTATGGATTCATCTGCATCTAGGAATGTTTGTATCTGGCTATGGTTTCAATGTATGTATCACTCCAACGTACCATATTGAAAGGATAAAGTGGTTGACTGTGCACTCTCTAAACTGTTATCGTGTCTCTGTGGACTTTCTGACATCCCATATATTGGAGAACGTTGCAAACTGTACAACTTTGCATCTGCTTCCTTTCCTTATCTACATGGTGACAAAAGTTGGCTGCTCATTGCTGAATAGCACGCGGCATTTACAGTCCTCTGGGTGTAGCTTTCAGAGCTTCGTTGGAGTACCGTTACTTTATGTTACTAGCGTGGTTTGCTGACTGTTTTGCGTAAATGATTTAAGGAAAACTTGACAAATGGTCTGAAGGGCCTTTTCCAACATGGACTTGTACCTCATTTTCCAAGATTTCCTCAGGACAATCTTTGTTTTTTCATCTAGCACCTACCTTTTAATGGAGAGGGTACTCTTTCTTTTGGAGTCAGTATGCCTGGGTAGACGTGGAAAAGTATGCTGCGGCTGTGCATCAAAATTGCTTTCCTGCTAGAGCCTGTGCACGGCAGGCTTCGTTTGGAGAGCGGGTTTGAGGTTGTCTCCTAAGGGTTACAGGGCTTGACCTTTCTTGTTCCGGTGGATTCCAGCTTTGAACAATTCCTTTCTAGGAATGAATCGGACGCGGGTGAGTTATAGTAGTCGCGTATCTGTGAGGCTGCGTATCTACAGTGCGTTCTGATGAGATGCCCAGAGACGCGGGGCACAGTTTTGCAGGCTAATGGCCGTGGCTGCCCGGGTGGGAGCTGGAGGGTGACAGTGGCAGCAGGTACCTGGTGTGCTCGGAGCTGTCGGGGCACTCGCCGCCCATGCAGAAACAAGCCTCAGGATAGGTATCAACGCTGTTCGGCCACCATCTCGGAGAGCCACATGTGGTGCTTATAATATCGTATCTGCGAGGGAGCTGCTGGAGAGGCGGCCGGGGCTGGGTGATGGGCGCTCCCTGTGTGAGCCGACGTTCAGCAGGGCAGCGAGTGCTCGCCAGATGAACCGAGGTGCCTGCACTCCCAATGAAACAGTGAGCAGGAGCTGAAAGCTGGAAGGGAAGCTCTGCTTTTTACTGGCAATAAGAAATAGGAGAGATAAGAGTCGTGTTCTTCTCATCCAAGCAACTGCAATTGTACTGAGATGCGAAGCGTAGATGGGAAGCGTCCTCCTCTGTGCTTTCCCTTGGGGAAACTGGAAGAGATAGGGAAGGTCAAATGGATACCTGTAGGGCATGATGACCAGAAAATGGTGTAAGGACATTGCTTCAGGTTGTGTTGTATCAGACCAGGGAGATTCAGCGTCATGATACAGAGGACTGTGCGATATGCAGCCCTTGATGGCTCCTCACACTCTTCACGTTGCAGTCACATTCTCTGATTTATGGCATTAGTGGAACAGACTCATTTAAACTATCAAATTTGTTGGTGTGGAAATTAGCTTGAGCAAATAGACAGCTAGCTGTAGACTGTTGCCGTGTTTCTCAAAAAATATAGCAAACTCAAGGGGAGCTTTAAGTAAAGTCCAGCTGTTTAATAATCTATGTGTTAAATAACCACTAAAAAATAAAAAAATTGGTATCTGCAGAGCAGTGGGATTTCAGACAGTTGGAGTTGTTTTGTGTAGAAAATATATGGCAAGTATTTATTTTTAAATGTTGACCACTGCTATTAGGTATTTATGAAACTGGAAACACAACAGAAGGCTGAAAGCAACCTGTAATACACCACAACAGCCAAGGGTTGGCTCAAATTAGCCCATAACCACAACTTAAAGAGGGTGTTTTACTCAATGTTAAATGCTGGAAACCATGTTGCATCGTTTCTCAGTGGTCAAAAGCTTTGCAAAAGTGGTCACCGCTAGACAAGTGCTGTTGAGGATGCAGAAGCAATGAATGTAGGAGTTAACAGGTGGCCAGGATCCTTCTAAGTAAAGGTAAGTCTCCGGGGGATCAAGGACCTTCCTTTTTGTTTTAGGTACCTTTGTCCTCGTTGTTCTCTTTTCCCTGGTCCTTCAGTTGGGTGGGGTGAGAAGAATAATTTTTAGGCAGCATTTGCAGGTTGTTTTTATGAAGCACCGATGTGAGAAAACTCCTGAATTTGACACAGCTACAGAAGGTGGGGCAGGTTCATGGCTCTGAGGGTAATTCTGAACCACTCCACCATGGGCCATGTTTTCTTTGGCTGGAGCATTTGACAAGGCTGACATATTTATGTACAGAGCTAGTATTTAAGTTGGAATTTTACACATATGAATGATGAACTAAACAGAACTCATTTATTTTTTTCCTTCCCTCTGTAGCTTTTTTTCTTTCTTTTTTTTTTGCTCCAAATGTGAGGTTACATATTGCAGACAAGTCTCAGCATATCCAACCCGTGCTTGACCACCAGAATTAATAACTAGCCACATTCCTTGATGATTCTATAGGGATTGGAAGCTAGGCAGCCGAGTTTGCTATGCAAGAGAGTTAATAAAAATTTTCATTGCTGGAGGAAAGCTTATATACAGTAGTCTGTTTGTCCTGTATTTCAACCACCTGAGTCAGAGCCAAAAAAGCAATTGTCTACTACATATTTCAAACAGATGCTGAGGGGTAAAAGGAGTGACTAGAATTCACAGCAATAAAATGCTGGCTCTTTAAGTTCCCTTGAAGGAAGTGAACCCATAAAATTTTTGCTGCTGACTTGTTTGTCCAGTTCTTTGAAGTATTTAACATTAATTTAGTCTGCAAATCATTGCCACCTCAATTTTTCATTGAAGTATCGAAGCCTGCTAAACACATAACCTTGGAGTGCACAAAAAAAAATGATTCCTTTAGCAGATATATTCATTTAGCAGTTATCCATTTGAAAACTTATTACTGACGCTGGTGGTAGGGTATGCTATAGGTATTTGCAAAGGAAAACTTTTTGAACAAGTCTATTTTTTATGACTGTTAATTTCACTTGCAGTAGGTAAGTGTATTTTAAGAGGTGGTCTTCCACCCGTTTCCTCCCCGCCGCTCCTTTCTGTTAATAACACCCATTGCAGTTCTGTGTCGGAAACCCAGGTGGGGGGCCGGGACGGTTGTATTTGATTGAGTAATGGACCGTGCAGAAATTGTTAGAGGTTGTAGCCGTTCAGGAGTGGATGTGCTTGTCCCGTGCTCGCCACCGAGCGCGGCAGCAGCGGGGTGGGAGGCTGTGGTGGCGTGGGCTGGCGTGCTGGTGGGCACCCTCGCTGCCGCAGGTCCGTCTGCGAGCGGTTCGCGGCCTTTTGGGCTGTGCCCAAAATTTCTGAAAAACAGAAGGAATTGATGACAATCCTGCTTACGCCAAGCGAAGATGAAGGGAGTGTTTCCCCCATCTCAGAAACTCTGTCTTCCAAGCAGTCTTCAGGCTTAGACAGGCAAAATGTCCACAGGGGTCATTCTTGTTGCCGCCTTTGCAAGAAAATCTCAGATTAGTCAGCAAGTGGTGGATGCCCCGGCAAGTGAGTGAGGTTAGTTATTGCTATGGCATTCTGATTAACAGCATCTGATTTATTTTTTTTCTTTCTTTTTCTTTCCCCCCCTTTTGGCTTCTTCCATCTAAATTTAAGTTTTTCCCTTCTCCTGGACTTTGTGCTGTGGGTGATACGGAGGAGGAGACCCCTTGCCCCACCACTGTGGGCTCCAGCAGAGCCATGCCCTGCCCTGGTCCTGCCCACGGCAGTGCTGCTGGGACCCAGCGGTGGCACGAGCGGAGGACATCAGCTGTGAGGGGAAGTTTAAAAAACGCCATCAGGCTTAAGTTGGAAAAAAATATCAACACAGAGGGTGTCAATTGAAAACCAGCAGGGTGGGAAAGCTACTGTACTGTAGTGGGAATGCAGCAGCCTCAAGGCCCTTTAAATGATTGGTGACACACTAGAGATATTGTTAAATTACCTTTTTTATTGGTTCTCGAGTCTTATGTCTTAAAAGACTATTCTTTGGAAGAAGTCAAGAGAATCCTTATATTTGGTTTAGATAGAAACCTGAGATGCAAAACGTGGATGTGGATCTGGACCTGAACTTCTCCAAAGTGTGGGGAGTATTTTGGGCTGGGATTTTGGTGCGAGACCTGTCTGTCTTTGGACGTGATGGTTTGGAGGACTTGTGTGCAGTGTTAACCTGCAGCACAGCCAGGCTGTAGCCGGTGGGATGTTGGTATTTTGGCATGCTTCCCTGCCCAACAGGGAAATACTGAAATGTTTCCGTAGAGGTGTCTAAAGGTTGTTTAAAGATTAAAAGGAACATTTTTTGGTTTGTTTTCAGCACCAAAAATCGAATACAAGGATTTACCAATTTGTAAACCCACTGATTACGTTGACGAGAGGACCAGAAAGCGTTTGAGCTTAGTTATGCTTAGTAGGCAACCAGAGAAAAGGTTTTTTGCATCTAATTCTACTTCTAAACATTCAAAACTCCTTCTCTGTAGTTCATGAGTATTGTCTCTAGTGTTGAACTCTCCTTACCCTCTGTGCTTTAGTTGCCCCATCTATAAAATCAGGGTGGTGGAGAAGAGGCTTTTTGATTTCACTGAAGGACCTTAAGATCATTTCAAAGGGGGTGTGTATTCCTAGTCATTTGCAAGCCAGCTTGGGGAACAAGCTTAATGAAGGATCAAGCCTCAGGTGAAACACTTACTTTAATTCAAAGGCCTCTGGTTAAGACTTTCTTTCCAGCCTGCACGGTCCCATATTTTACATTCATTCCCAGCATGGACTTCCTTTGCTCAAGGTCCCATAGGTAAGCCACAAGAGCAAAATATACTACGGGGCCTCATACCAAAACTTGGAGTGGGAAATTTTAACCGTCCAGCTTAATTTTTCATGACTGTAGAA
The DNA here is from genome assembly GCF_000737465.1 of Haliaeetus leucocephalus. Lineage (NCBI taxonomy): Eukaryota > Metazoa > Chordata > Aves > Accipitriformes > Accipitridae > Haliaeetus > Haliaeetus leucocephalus. Next base: position 5,500,052 of record NW_010972438.1, read on the forward strand.
CAATAGCCAAGATTGTGTTCTGGGTACAAAGGTGGCCGCTGGGACGACCCCGTTAGCCACCGCCAGCTTTGCCCCCTCTGTGGGCTGCAGTTTGGGCTGGGACCGAGTTGTGGCCCGCGGCGGCTGTTTGCATTTCTCCTGCGTTGGAGCGAGATCGTCGCGGTGACGAGTTCACGCCGAGAGACGAGGGCTGAGCACGGCTGTCGCCCATAGAGCCGCGTTTTGTATCTGCCTGCTGGGGAGCAGCTGCAGGCAGATGAAACCAATAGGGATAATGGTGATGCTGAATGGGAAAAGAGGATTTTTGAACCTGAAAAGGGCTGTTTATGTATCGTAAACCCCTTTTCAATGTTGTAAACCCTTTGAAAGCAGCCCCTCTGCCTCCTCTTTGCTCTGTGCAGCGCCAAGCATCCAAGTTGGCTCTCTGGTAACAGCAGCAGCTCAATACGGTTTTTATAGCACTCGGGAGGAATAGGGAAAATTTTGAAAAAATCTCAATTGGCTAACAAATTTCAGCATTTTTCAATTGTATGCTAACTCCTAAGCAGCAGGCTGGCATCTACTGAGTGTTGAAAAATGCTGTGAATTGGTAATTATGAATTACAGCAGGAGATCAGTTCAGCTTAGTGTTTCCAAAGCCTCAGAGATCAAAAGGTGCCAGTGAGAAAGATAAAGTATCGAGTGGCAGTGAATATGCCAGGCTGCCTGAAACTTAGTTTCACTGTCTAGTTTGAGGAAAAAAATGTTGTTGCTGCATTTTGTAGAGGGGGAAGAAAGAATGTGGATAATATTTCTGTTGAGGCATGGACTATTTCCAGGAAGACTAATGAGGATGTAAAACGATTGCCGAGGTGCTTTTAGGTTTTTATATTTTTGTCTATTTTATCTATTAGTTTACCTGATAGAGCAGTAATTACATGAAGAAAAGCAGTAAGAAGCAGCAAGAGAGCGGGATAAACAATGGCTTGTTCTTTCTTAATTTTCCACCAAATGCAGAGCATATATGACCATATTTTTTTTTAATCTGGCAAAGTATGTATTTCCCTTTTTTGTACTCTTTTCTTTTCAGCTGTCATTTCCAGGAAACGACACTGTCAACTGATATATATATATATATATATATATATATATATGTGTGTCACGTTTCAGCCTGGTCCGGGGAGGTGGTGTGCAGGGGTGGGGGGTCAGCTTCCCACCGGTTCACCGCTGCCATGCCCCGAGCGAGACGGAGCCCGGGTCCCCCAGGCACCCGGGACCCCTGTGCATTTGTGCTTGGACCGATGGGTGCTGTGCAACGGTGAGGAGCTGGAGTTGTCTCCCAGGTGGGAAGCCCCCAGGCTTTTAAGAACATCAGCAGATAAGGATCAAGATTTCGAAGCAGTGGGTAGCAAGGGGAGCAAAGAATTGGTGAGCACGCACCTCGAGCTGCTCAGAGGGTCCCAAGAAGAGTGAAGTTAATCACTAGTAGAAATGGTCCGATTTTAAGATGGCCAAAACCTCCTTTGCTTTTGCCAAGCTATTACCCAAGGCGGGCAGTCTTTGCTGGTGGGCAGCCCCCCTGTCTAGGTTATATCTAGTAAAACTTGAAGATGTTTTTCACCACTTTGAAAGTCCCTTCACCAGTTGCCCAGATTATTGGCAAAAGAAGGGCAGTGGCAGATTCCTTATAACTCTCTTCCCCTTCTGCATCAATTATGTGTCTTTGCGAGGCAGAGCTTTGAGTCAGCTCTCCTTCATTTCTCTCTTCTGGTTGCTCCCAAGGGAGAGAGTCTCTTGGTAATAGGAGCTACATCAGTTCAGAGAAGACTACGGTTTTGTTCCCTTCTCAAATGACATATGACTATCAGGCATCTCATGAGTTCTCTGAGTGGGCACATGAATTGAACCTTTTAGGAGTCTCGGTGATTAATGGCCTGATGGGTAGGAAGCAGACACTCGTTACAGGTCTAGGGGATCTGCCTGGTGGAATTAAATAGCTGCCATGTTAGCGATGCCCTTTTACCCTTCTGAGCTCTCCTGTGAACATCACCAGTGCCGCACGAAAAAGGAAACAAAGTTCGCCACAGGGTGGGTTAGGGGATTTTTTTACTTTTGTTTTTGTTGCCTGTGTGTTGTTGTGTGGGTTTTTTTACAGTGCAAGCACAAGAGATGTTTTAGTTAGCCCTGGTTGGATTGTTTTTTGCCTTATATGAAATTAATCATGAAGGATCATGGGCCCATTGGCATGGCTGCCGTCCTTATGTCTCAACCTGGCTTCTGAGGAAACATCTGTAATGCTGCTGGTGTCTGCGGATAGGGCTGGATCCCAGTGCCAATGTCAAGTGGGGATTTTTTCCTAATATGGACAGTAGTCCACAAGGAACTGGATGAATTCCATCAAACTAACGTCGCCAACAGCTAGTAGAGAGTTTGGCTATACTCTGCTTGGACCAGCCCTGAGTTAGAGACCAGAAGGTAAAGGGCTTTTTTGCTCCGTTACCCAACGTCGCGTTGCCGAGTGTAATGTACTAAAACCACAAACCCAGGGATGCTGACAGGAGGTGGTGCCTGTTCACCAGTTCCCTGTGCAAATAGCGTATAGCAGTGGCTTCTGCAAGATGAAGCTTTTTTGTTTTGCTTTGCTTTGCTTTGCTTTGCTTTGTTTTCCCCCAAAGAAAGCTCAGAGCGTGACGGGAGCAGGCGCTGACACGCTCCTCCAAACCCATCCCCTTCCTAATTTTTTGGGACATGTGCCCCCCTTTACCTCTGGCCTAATACTGATGAAGTGCAAGTGTTTCCACTCACAAAAGTTCCACTTGTCCTAATTTTGACAATGTGAAACTTGTGTATATAAGTTTTTATCTGAGTACTCACTGGGGGATTATACAACCAGTGCTTTAAACTGGCAGTGACAGCTAATTCCTGGTCAGCAGTAAGTGCTAGGTTTGTTTCTAAGGATACTGTGAAGCAAGGGCAGGGGGGTTGTTGGTTTGTGTTCTTTTTAAAAGTCTTGATGTTCTGTATTAGACATAGACTGCTTTTAAACATCAGCATGTGTTCTTTTTCTTTGATGTCTTTCACGAAGAGGATTCTGCCTTCCACTTTAACAAAAGTCCCATGTTCCCCTTATGTTGTTTTATGCTGCTAATGATGTTGCTTACTCAAATAAATACGTATGTGCGTGTAGAGTTAAAATGCAACGTTCCCCTCCAACACACCACTGAAACATAACAGAACTGATCTTCTCTAGTGATCTCCTGTGCTGGAATTTCCATGTTTTGAAATTAAAATGGATTCTCCTTATCTTCTCATAGCCCCTTTGATCCACGGATCCTTTGCCTGTGGGTGTACGGTGGCACTAACGACAGAGGACAGGGAAGCTTTAGCTTTGCGTGGCATCGTTAGCTCCAGAGCATTAGCAGCATCCCCGGGAGGAGCAGCCGGGCTCCCTGTGCACCGGGAGAGCAACCTGCTTCCCCACGCGTCCCCCTGAGCTCGGTGCCAGGCAGGATGCTCCCCGGAGAATGCCCTGCGTGCACGCCGGGCATTTCTGCGATGCTCTTCCTTTTTCTCAGGGACCCCTTCAGCATCTTGGCAGTGGAAGCTTGGTGCGAGTTTCCTGCAGCGATACCTGCTTTCCAGACATCCCCGATCTTTTCCTTCCTCCAGGTAGCACATAGCTCCAAGGACTAAACTTGCAGATTAGACCCGGGTTCATCTGTGCCACCAGCCTGTACCCGTGCCAAGAGTTTGCGTGCTTTTGTTTTTCCCGACTATTCATTCAGTCCAAGGTGTGTCGTTTGTAGCTGGTTGCAAGTGGTGAACCGAATAGCTTGAACCTTTCTGCCAGGGCTCTGCATGCAAGTACTGTCAAAACTGTTCACAGTGATGAGTCAGTTCCTTTTTTTTCTCTCTTTTTTTTTATTTTTTTAATGACGAGTATGCAGCTAGTGTACCCATTAGAGTGTGCAGAGGGATGGCATAGAAATGAGGATACACATGTGTATGTATCAGACGCTGAAGAGCAGTGTTCTTGTTATAAATATAGCTCGGCTGTGTTCCTTCTTACATTTCAATTTTATAATCCGTTCCAGAAGATTTGGACAAAAATACTGTAGCGTAAGAGAGCATTAGTTTCTGGGTTCTTCAAATAATAATTCTTAGTGAGGAAACTAGTAAATAAACCTTTAGAGATGGGCAAGATGACATCTTCCCTAGTTCTAGGAATTGGACTTGGGGTATAGATTTATGAAAGGTAAAATAAAGGACAAGTAGAAGCAGGAGCAGAACTGTATGTTTTATTTTTTTGGTTTATTGCTAAAATGTATGAATTGTCCTTTTTTGTTTGTTTTATTGGTGTGATTATATATGATCTATCTTTACATGTATACTTTTTAGACCTGGTGGGCCCACTGTGATTAAATGTTTGCTTTGAATACGTGTCCAGCGTGTTAACTTTTCACAGCGGAAAGTTGTTAAATTCATTTTTATACAAGGGAGGAAAAAAAAAAAGGGGGGGGGGGGGGAAAAAAAAAGGGAATTGTTAAATGTATGGAAACCCTTATTGGCTGAATTATATAACTGAATTCATTCAACATGCTCAGTGTATCTTGTTCTCCTTTCAGTATTGCCACTCTGTTCATCACCCCTTTTAGTGCTTTAGGCATATGGCATGCAGTACATCCAGGGAAGTGTCAACAATATGGCATATGTTATACATACTGATCTTGATACACCGTAGAAAATAATGGGCCTAACTTTAAAAGGCACGGTGCTAAGAATAGAGCGTGCTGCAACATGCAGACAGTGAATCCGCCATGAATGTCATGTTTGAAGACAAAAAGAGCTGTATTTTTCATTACTTTTGTGGCTTGGTTTGTATTTTGGCGTTACTGCACATGAAAAATATTACGGTCAATGGAGTACAGGCTGGGTCTTCGCCCGCCTGACGCTGGTCCCGCGGACTCTGCGCAGACTTGGGGGTCAGCGACGGTGGCGGGCAGGAGGGGAGCAGGCAGGGAAGGCGAGACCCGTCCGCGGGTCCGAGGATGCCCGGGTGCGTTTCCAGGAGCCGTCAGCGGGTCACGTTAACTCACCGCTTAGCTCCGTCTCCGCGCTGTAAGTGAGCCTGCGCGAGCAGATCGCTACGCTTACGTTAAAACCGCAGTGGTGGAAATGAGTCTTTCCAAAGGCTCTTCCAAAGATCTTCCCATTAGGATCTGACTGCGAGATCGGGGCTCTCATCTGGACTCGCAGCAGTAAAACGAAGATGAAACGCTCTGTTTCTCATTTCTGGATCCTGGACTTGCTCAGCTCCCCGTTTCGCAGCGAATCTTCCGTCCCAGAACGCTCATTTTTAAATGAGAAAAAATTTAAACAGAGGGTCCTTTGAAACACTCGGCCTGAAAACCGTTCCAGGGAGTTTCACCTTTAAAATAAATGATTCATACCATCATAGAGGTGTATGTATATGTGTATGTCTGCATTGCTGTTTATTGTGCTGCACCGGCCTAGCTTGGAAGCTATAACATCTGAAGTGCGGAGCAGCAGTGACTGGAGAAGGAAATATCTTCTTTCCAACGGAGACCAAATATTTGTCTGTTATCTCTATGGGCGTTTTAGTGATTCTTGATATTCGTGGAACCGTGCAGATCGCCACACGGATAAAATAGAACAACAAAATATTTATTTTTAATCTTTGTTGAATGCTGAACGTTTTGTGCATGTTTATGAGGGTTAAACATTAATAGCAGATGTTGTTAATGAATAGAAGGCTTGAGCCAGCTTCTGAGACCTTTTAGTTAGTACATGAATTTTCTGGTTGATGACAATACTTGTAACATGCCTAATTATGAAGTAGTGTTCTAATCAAGCCTTGAATAACTGAAGAATTTCCCCTCCTCTTTTGCGGTTATTTCAGTGGCACACACACAGATCGCTTCAGTGCCTGTGCTTATTCTTAGTGATTTTTCTTTTCTTAGAACATTCATTGAGGTTTTTCCCCCAAGAAGAACATTTATTTACGCTGAATGTCAGCGCAGGAACGTGCACACACATGCAGAGATGGCTACGCGTGCGCGGCGCGCGCGTCCCCTCCATCCCGTCCCCACCAGCAGCTGAACTGGTGCCAGCCTCTGAAGTTGTTGTCCCAGTTTGTCACGCTTCCAGGTGAAGTACGTGAAAGTGATTATAGGTAATAAATATCTTTTTTTTTTTAACTTATTGCAGAGGCAGTTTTTCCCCTGTTAATGAGGGTAATTTGACTTGGTTGAAGGATTGCAGTTCTTAAGAATTAATGCAGCAATCCAATTCAAAGATTTAAAGAGATCTAAGATTTTTCACAGGTCGTGTGCTAGTGAATGTGCTCCTATCACATAGCAGCTAATGGACTTGAACAACAGTCTGTCATTTACTGTTACCTCAGTGTATAGCAGCTTTGCCCTTGATAGCAAGTATACTTTCCCAGCAGTGCAGGTTATTTAGTAGTGCGGTATATTTGTAACACTTTTAAGAGACAGTATCCTATTTCTAACAGCCCTAATTACTGGATAAAGCGAGGTTACCTTTCTGACTTTCTTAATTACGTGTTTGGATCCTAATCTGCACGAGCCTAAAGTGTTTTATGCTCTATTAGCCGACTTCTCATTTTTTTCAGATTTGTCTCTATGTATACACATATACAAAATAATTTCTGTATTGCATTTTCTCTGTATCGACCCTCAGAGGTTAATGACATAAATATGGAAGTGTTAGGCGCTAGTTTCCATAAGGTCCCGTTATTTTTAGGGATGCATTATTACCTTTTAGCAGTGTTTTGTAATGACTTATTTGTAAATGCTGTTGGAAATGCTCTAATTTCTTGATCCTGTTGTGTTCCTGGATATTAAAAATCCTATTTTAAGGTAATTAGAAGGATTCTCTTGTATTTAAATGTGTGTTCTCTAGACAGTGTCACTCTACACTCCACACAGAAGAACCTTTGTTCCTTAATTAGAAAAAGGACTAGAGCTCATTAATTGTGGGTACAAAGTGATGTCTGCTCAAATGGAGAAGCAATAATACAGTTTAAATAATGATTGATCCTACATTTTAAGTCTTACACTATTTCATATTGATAGCGATAAATAAGCAACATGTAATGCAGGTTCCAAAGCACTGTGTTCAGATTTTTATTGAAAGATCTCTTTTTGCAAGGATAAACCTCTGTCGGGCACAATAAATAAAGGATGGATGGTACATACGCAGCATCTGCCATTTAGAAAAGTCAGCATTTGTCAACAGTCGCACCATAGTGATAGCTGAGATACTGGAGTTAACTCTACCCCATACTTCCAAAAATAGTTGTGGTAGCTGTGCAGTCAAAAGCAGTTTGGATCTTGGCCTTACAGAGCTATTATTGTGATGAAAAGAATATTTTAATTACTGCTCGCAAACAGGATGAGTTATAAAAGTTAGAGTATTTGTCAGGGTGTTATTTTGGAGAATGGAGACAAGTGTACTTTGTTCTCTGAATTTTGCCATCCCTTTGGGAGGAGGACAGACTTGGGAAGTTAAACCCAACACCCTTTACCAAAAGGCTTGAATTTATATGACAGCCGCAGAGCAGGGGGGGTCCGAGATGTTCAGCATGCGTCACCTGAAGGCAGGGCGAGCTCCCAGCGAAGGCCATCCCCAAAAATCAGGAGCGTGTTGGCGCTGAGCTTGGTGGTCCCGCTGCCAGGTTGGGATGCAGGGACGGTGCCTGTGGGTTTGGAGTTCGGGTCTTCTGTCATCTGAAGCTTTCCAAAAGTCAGGGCTGGGGAGGGCAGGTTGTTGGTACGTGCATCGTTGGAGGGCGATGCCCCTCGGGCTCCCCAGCCCACATCTCCATCTCCTCCGCAAACCCCGCAGTGCCTGCTCCTCTCCTTGCCCCACCTTGCCTCAAAGACTGGAGAAAGAGAAAATCAGTCTGATTTTTCCAACCCTAATGAAAACCCACATTAACAAGGCAAAGCATTCCCTACGTGCAGAAGGGGAAAGTTGGAAGATGGAGTCATTAGGCTTGTTTTTCCTGCTAATAGTTTCACGAATCAAAATGGTGCACGCTGGAACAGGGTATGTGTTTCACTCAAAGCGTATCGGCACTGAAAGAACCCCAGAAAATAGGGGTTTTCTCGATATCCGTCTCTGCTGTATTCCTCTTGGTGGGAAAGAAAAATAGTTTTTAAAAGATAAAAAACCTGTTCTTCAATTGACTATGCAAAAATCTTATTGCAGTATTTATTCCAAACCTGCACACATAATGTTCAGTCAAGGAGAAAACAGCAAAAAACAGTTGTTGATGGACTTAGCAGAGAACTGGATTAAATAAGCATTAGTCTACTGAAGCTGATTACAGGAATATGAAAATGCAGTATCTTAATGGTACATATTTTCATGTGGCAGCTCAGTTGCCTTTCATTTTGCAGCTAATATGTCTATTCTTATGAGTCATTTACTTCTTTAATTACCTTTTGCAGGCAAGGCACCATGGTATATTAATGTGAATGATTTTTACTGCCAGTTTATCATACAATGCCCCAGAAGTTGAAAGGCGTAATTGACTTGGAAGAGCAGCTCATGAAGGAAACAATATTTAGTTGACAGTTTTCCTTGTACTCTCTGTTGACGTTTATGAGTTTACACTATGCTAAAGGAGTAATAAACACAATTTTCTTTCAATAACAGGAAAGAGTCGCTTTTAAAATACATTTGTGGAAAACAGATTTGTTCATTTCTTGAATAATATAAAATAATGCGTTTCCAGTGATGAGATGTATATAAGATTGTCAATTGAATTAAACCTTGGAAGGTGCATTTACAACCTGCCTTAGAGCGTTAAAAGATATTAGGGTGCATATGACTCGAATCAATTTAATGAATATTTAAATTATACACAGATTTGGATAAATCATATTCAGATCTGTGTGTTGGATTATTTGGCGGCCTTCTCTTGCCGTCAAGTGCGAAAGTTTGAAGTGGGAATTCGAGGGACGGAGGCTCTGCTTCTGGAGATGGCAGAACACTCGTCAGAAAGCTCTCGATAAACCCCGACTGGGGGATTACTCTTGAAACTTTCTATAACTTTCCTGAAGCCACAGGCTCGAGGAAGGTTTAAAATCAGCTTTGCAATCCGTCAAAGTCCATTTTCTTCTGGAATGCTACTTTTATTGAAATGACCTTGTCAAATCGCAGAGTCTTTTTTTCAAGCATCCCCAGGACCATGCGCAGGTATGATTAATCATCCCATCCCGCTTTAATTAATTTAAAGGCACACATGCCCGGGGCGGGAGCGGGAAGCCGGCTGGCGAGGCGAACGCTTCCTCGCTCGGCTTGCAGAGAGTTAAACTTTTCACAGTTTTCCCCGATTGTTTGCAGTTCAGCTCTCTGCAACATAATGAAAGTTTTCTAGCCATCTGTTGTTAAGCTGGCGGTGAGCAAGGCCAGTATATCCAAACAAAGTGCTGGCCTGCTGTAAACTGAACCTGTCAGTTTAGCATAGCTGGGCTGACCTCCCCGAGGCGCGGGGCAGCCGGCGGTACCAGGCACTGCCTGCGTGCTCGGCTTCCAGGGGAACTACTTGGGGGGACCGTGTTTACTTTTTCCACTTAGTCTTCCTCCCACAGGCTTGAACGAGTTTATACTAAATCTTTAAATTGACACCGGGGGTGGGTTTTTTCCTATTCTGAACTTCTTTTTTTTTATTTCTTTTTTTTTTGGGGGGGGGGGGGGGGAGTACCAAAAAAAAATCTATTAAAATCCCACGGTTGCTGGAATTTGAGCTTTTTGGAGGTGGTGTGGGGGGACACGGGACACCGACTCAGTGCGTGCATGTGTGCTGGCGAGATTGCCTGTCAACAGAAAAGAGGCATGTTCCCAAGTATCCCGGCTTGCTTTCTAGCTTCTATTGTTCCCTTTGTTCTGTATTATTTAAGATCAGTTACTCATTTGCTTCTGAGGATTGGGAATAACAGGCAAGGTAGAGCGCAGCAACCAGCGTCTATTGTCTTCCCGCGAACCACGGTTGCATCTAGAAGTGGCTGGAGCAGCCTTCTGCCTGCTTCTGTTTGCTTCTGCCCAGGGGGGTGGTAGTTTCAGCCTGAGGTACTAGAGAATTTGAAACTTTCTGAGCAGAACTGCAAAGATCAGACTGGAAATGCCCTTTACTCACAGGGCTCTGGGGTTAGGGGTTGTTTTTCCATTCTCGTTGGTACTAAATACACGCTGGTTTGGCCTCCCTTCCTCTGCCTCCGTGCATTTGTGCTTTTCCCAGTCTTGTTCCTCAGATTGCCTTCCCCTTTTCCTTCCTACATAAATGCTAGTTTAGTTATTCCTAGTTGTCTGGGAGGCAGTGCATGTCATTTCCCTGCTAATATTCACCCAATACAAGCAGTTTTAACCATTTTTAAGATTGGCACCAAAACTCGAAGCACCTGTGCCAGGAAAGCGAGTACTGGGTATTGCCTGTTTCCAGTGTTTGTTTTTTGGACTAGACTTAGAGCAGATACCTTTATGCTACCACTGCTGCCAAAATCCCTCTTTCTGCTTTGTTTGCTACACTTGTGTTATACCTACTCACCAGTCTTTGGCTGGTTTCAAGTGTGTTTTACCTACCTCATGATTCTTGGAAAGCAAGCCTGATTCTCAGTGACCCCAAATGCTGCAATTCTCGGTCAGGAGGAGTTTTGCCTGAGGAAGAGCTGCCGAATTTGTGCCGTGCGCGAAACCAAGCTGTGCCTTTGAAAAAGTGCATCGCAGCCAGTCCGTATCTTCACATCGTGTAGCAAATGTACTGGAAGCTCTGGAAAAGCAGTAAAAGTTGTTAAAAGTCATACTTTGCCTTTCCAGAAGACCCCACCAAGGGCTTGTGCTGGTCCCCACCAGGACGGGGGGAGTGCCCGGGTGCGGGGATGAGGGATGCAGTGCTTCAGGTCACATCCCCTGCCATGTGTTTTTGGGGCAAAAGGAGTATGACAGTGGTGAAAACCACTCAATTTTAAATTAAAATGACTGCACTTTACTAGGAAACCCCATCCCGCTCTAATCTGTTTGTAAGGTGAGTGACACATAAAGTGCTTTTTGTTTTAAGGTAGAGGGAAATGCATTCAGGATAGAGTTTCTGGTATAAATGTCAGGTGCAACGCAGTGCATGCTCACTCAAAAAGTCAAGCAGATAACCTTGGCATTTAGGGACATTGCCTTGTATAAAATGAAATTGTATTTTGTTTTTAAAAAGGAGGACTACATTAAGAGGTCACCTATTAGCTGTGTTTTTGCTAGCTGTCTGAAACTCAGCTCTACTGTCTATTAAACTCAAACCACTATGTAAACATTCCTGTGTTGTTCCTGGTCTCTACAATGGCCAAGGGGATCGGGTTTCACCTGCCTGCACATCTTCAAGCAATTAAAGCAATTAGCTTGAAGCCATTTCACATTCAAGGTCTACTGTGACATTCAAGTCCAGAAGAAGTCTAGGGGAAAAGAAAAAAGACGAGTACAGAAGGGCCACTGTGCAGCACACGCACACAAATAACCTGCGACGGGGTTTTTGGACTTACAGCGACTTCCGAATGCGGTCGTGAGGCTTTGCAGCAGGCATGCAAAGTTGCTGCTGTGAAAGGGAAGAGAGAAAGAAAAAGCATCTAATGATCCTTTAAATTATACCCAAGTTTTGCCTGTTTTGCACTGGGAAGGGAGGTGGGGGGAAGAGAGAGAGAGCAACGTGATTTGGAATGATATTTGCGTGAAATAATACGGTGTTGGTCTTATTTACTGACATTTCTCCTGGCACGGAGATCGTATTTTTCTTCTCATTTAGGTGGGGATTTATATTTGGTGTTTACATTGTAAAACTGCACTCATTCTGGCTAATGTATCCGTTACAATGACATTCAGCGTTGAGTTTAGTGATTCCAGCAGTAAGTCTTGAAAGCTGCTATTTTTTAAAAGGTTGGAGCAGATTAGTGGTGACCTTAAAAGATTAAACTAGTACAGTTTAAAGATAAATAATCAGCCTTTAGCACATTAGATAGCTACATAAGCATGACAGAAGGTGACTTTCTTACAACAGTTTCAGAATCCAGGAAGCATTTTTACATTTGTAACTTGGCTAAGGCAGCAAACGGTGTTTTGCAGAAAGGGAGACATAAACTGATTGCAGCACTTCAAATTGGTTAATACAGTTTTAAATCCACAGTTTTTCTGTTGGTTTTATTATGCAGAAGAGGCTAATTTTAAAAGCTATGCCTGCTGCAAAAGAAGATCTTGCTTTGCTGTCCCGGAGGGTGTTCTTAATCAGAAATAACCGCAGGCTAAATTATAATGTGGAATCCTGCTGCCCTTTAACCTAACACTGCTGCTCGTTCAGTGTTTGTTAACAAACAGCTCTAAGTACAAAATTGTTTGAGAATTACTTTTTCATTATATTTGCTGACTTCAATTAGAATAAGAAGCTTATTTGGGGAAGAAAAATTAAAAATGTATGGGTTTCTAGAGAAAGTTTCAGCAATTGTTTCCCAGCAAGTGCCGTCTTTGGTACGTATCTGCCGACTCCGCGGCACACGTAATTCAATTTAAATAAAATTATGTTCTGAACTAATATTTCTGCACCGGTGGGAGAGGCAGAGCTCAAGAGCATCCCAAGACTCAGCCCTTTGAAAGACGCACAAGCTAAAATGGTGGCAGGGGCTGAGGCCAGGGCCCCTCTTGCGCCTTGGTTGGGGGGGGATGCGATTCCCCTGTTCCCTAAGGAAGAGGCACAGATTCCCCATCCCTCTGGGGTTTTGGAGGGCTGGGCTAGACGCAGGTGGCAGGGCGTCCTATTCTTATTTCGCTTTGAGTAACACGTAATTGAAACGTACACTCAGCAAATTAATTGGTGAGTTGAAGGTAAGAACTGCTGAGTTAGTAGAAGACGGCACAAGCCCTCCTCTTTTTTTTTCCCCTTAAGTTTACATGCTGGAGCGGAAACGCTGTGGTACTCAGAAAGGAGGTGATGCCTCCGTAAAGCAGATCTTTCCAATTTATTTTTTTTTCTAGCTTAGTCTTCTGTTTCTATGATCTGCCTTTTGAACTGTTTTTGTGGCTGATCAGTTCCACCTAATATGTCTCTTGATTTCTGCTATTGTAATACTCAGACGACATGCTGTTCTCTTCATTTTTATAAGCTTTAGATGCTCCTGCCTGTCATACTCTGGCGGTTTATCTTCAGCGTCTGGATTTGCTTTCAGACTTGCATGTCTATCAAGCTGCTGTTGCTTTGAATGTGAGATCAAAAGAAGATGAATTCCAGTAAAAAATTTCCTTGTATGAAGAAAAGATTGGGGGCCTATGTAAACATCCCACTGACAGCTCCCAATGAGTTATTTTAGCAGAGCATTAGCACCCAGAATGACAGACAGTCCAAGACTACATGCTAAATAACAAATCAGTCCCTTCAGCAGCAGCAGCACGTTGCCACAACAGCAATACATTTTCTGAAGGAATCCTGTTCCTCTTTTTTTATTGAATATGGCTGTTCGACTGCTCATCTCTTCACGAGCTGCCTTCAAGTGCCAGCCCCAGTTTACTTTTTCTTGACAATATCTGTGTCATGTCACCAATATGACAGAAGACAGGGCTTTGATAATTGGGTGGGGAGACGGTTAGTTAGTCATCTCGAGTTAAATAGGTAGTTTGTTTTAGGGAGGGGAAGGAGATGACGAAGAAGGGAAAGCATCTGCCTGAATGCTAAATGCACGCTTGCGGAGATGCTGGATGCAAGTCCTGCGCCCGAGACAAGTTGCATTTTTGGGGCGGTTGTTTATGTTTCAGTTCACGCAGTTAGCGAGAATAGCTCGGCAGCCCGGCCAGCCTCACGAGCCAGTTTTAAGAGCGAGTTGTAGAGGGGAGGAAAGTCAGCTTGGCTGAACTTAGGCGCGAGTAGGAGTTTGTCTAGATGGAGAAGTGAGGTGTGCTTTTTGCCGCTGTTTGGTCTAGTTGGGGACATAATTAGTTCTGCATGTTTCTGCTCACAGACGGGGAATTTAATAACGCTGAATGGCTAGATGTTTGCGCCCGGTGTAGCGCTAAACCCAACTTTGAGATTACCTGCGAGCTCCAGCCGATCTTGCCGCTTGGCGAGGGAAGACTTAGGGAAGGAACGCTTTGCGGTTTCTTTGTCGTTTAGTAAAAGCAGAGGTTGCTACTGTGGAGGCAGAGACCCGGTGGCTGCTGGCGAAGGGCAGTGCTCCAGCGCCGTCTCCCTCCAGCCTGCGCTCCGGCTGCACAGCACTTCCTGTTTATTCAAACATCTTTTTACCATTCTTCAGCCCCCGCTTCACAGAAACAGCCAGAAACACATCTCCAGCGCGAAGACGGAAATCTAAAGGCAGACAGTAAGAGCTTACTCTGTTAAACTCTTCATTTTCTCTGCGAGCGCTCAGAGGACAGGAGCGTGCAGGCAGGGCTGAACTTTAACTTGCTGCCTCGCGCGGGCAGCTTGGCAGCGCAGGAGAGGGGAATTGCTTGGGTTTAAAGCAAAAGAAGCTGGTTCAGGTTGTTTCCTGCGGTGTTGACAATGAGGGTGGGTTTTCTGGCATGGCTTCGGAGAACAGTGGCGAGGACCGAGTCCTCTTTTGGGGTGCCCATTGCCTTGCGATGTCCCCCCGGAGCGGGAGCAGCTGCGTGTCACCGTCCCCGCTGCTCGCCGGGTGCTGTGGCTTCTCCTCGCGCTTGCACAAGTGGCAAAAAAACCCAGAAAAAAACCCAAAAACCCAGAACAAACCAACAAACCTGCCAAAAAAAGGAAACGTGGCTGCTGTTCTGGGCAGCAAAAGAGAGAGGTGCGAGCCCGCCGAGTCGCTTTTTGTTTTCTGCAAATTGTTTGCATCGTGGCTCTGGCACCGCTTGCGAACCAGCTTTGCTAATATTTGTACCAATTTCATGCTAATAAAAATCAGGCTGCTGAGACAAGCATGGCTATTATCTCATTCATATTACTATTGTTTAGACCTGTGGTACTACAAAAGGAAAGGGAAAGCGTGCTCACGCCGGGTAATGGTTGTTAACTTCTCACGTGAGGGATTTTCTCTGCAGTTTTTCAGTATTAATGATTGTTGTATGAATGGTCTTCAGGGGTTGTTGGAAGATAGCGTAGATCCTCTGGGTAATCCGTGTTGCAACACGTATCCTGGGTTTTTCCCTCTCTGTTCAAGTGACTTGAAAAACTACTTGATATTTCTCGGTTGTTTCTCCCCCCTCAAAAGTCCACTGAAATAGGAGGTAACTTTTTTTTGGTGAGCATTCGTGGTGCTCATATGGTGTGAAACATAAGAGAAAATGGAAAATATGCTGCCTGCCCTATGGAGAAAACCCATCCTCCTCGAGGCTTTTCCTGCCTCTCCGAGATCCAAATACACTTTAAAATTTTAAACCGTAAACCCCCATCTTCCTAGAAAAGAGAGCGAGAGAGAGAGAGAAATCAAGCTGTGTGTTCAGCCAAACCGCAAGTACAACAAACATATTTTTAAAATATATTGCTAGTCTGGCTTTTTAATGTTCAGAAGTTGTTCTACTTTGCAGGAAAAAAAAAAATGGTGTGTGCAACTGCCTTAAGGACAATTTGTTTAACAGTAGGAGTAATTGCATGGGGAAAATGGAAAGAGTGACTGAAGTTATTTACTCAGATGTTAGTGTAGGTGTGGGGCAGAAAACTCACTGTGGGAACAGTGGGCTGCTTTTCTTGGTATCTTAGTCTATTTGATGACCATCAAATTTCCCAGCTCACTGGTTTTGTTTTTTCTGGATGGCATGTTTGATTATTTATCAGAAGGGAAAGGGAGTAGCTGAAGCAAATAAACATGTGACCGAACTGTGTTTTGTTTTCCACTCAGAAGGCCGTGCCCTTTAACAGATACACAGAAAATAATAAACGTATTGTTTTATGATAAAAGGAAATTATGTGTATCATTTTCTTTAGCAAGGCCATTAACCCCTTGTGTTCAGTGGTCTCCGCCTTCTGGCAGCGTATTGGGTTTGCAGCTGGGAATTAAAGGCACTTAAAACCCCCTCTTGTGTGGAACGTTTCCATGGATTACTGCTTCACCCCTTTGGATTTGCTGGATTTATTACGTAGTCGTTTCTGCCTCAGCACATCCCTGGTCCTCTCCCCAGTCCTACTTGGGGTACGACTGGCTAAACAAGAGGCACTGGGAATTTGTAGAGGAGTGCTGACTTCTGGAGAAAACCTTGGAGAGTGCTGCTGGGATCTTTTTGCCACCGATATTGGTATCTGTGCAGCACGAGGGGTTGCAGCTGTATTTGGTCCGTTACAGACAGTGTCAATTTATGTGATTCTTTTTTAAATGCCAGCTGTCTAGCATGTAACGTGTAGTATTTCCTTTGTAATACCAGCTTAGGACAATGCTCATTATCTTCCCTGAAAAAAACCCCAACCCTATAAACTAAATCACTGTCAGGAAGTAAAATACAGGTTTGCCTCATCTCTGGGAAGCATGTTGCATGCTTTAGCTGCTTTTATGGGATTAAAAGAAACAAGTTAAGACTGTCATGCACATGAAAGGAAACCGAGATGTGGTTTGTTTCACATTGTGCAGGTAGGTATAAATTTAATAGACTGACTTGCTTTCAAAATCTCTCTTTGTCTCCCCGAATCGCATGTCAGTTCCAGCGCGTTGATGAGCTCTGCGGTCCGTAATAGTGCCTGACTGCCGCTGCCCCGCAGGTGCCGTATCGGCAGGAGGGTCGTCCTCCTCCTCGGGGACGTAGGTTCCCTCTACGGAACGGCTTCAGATCAAAAAAAGGAAAAATTTGCCTGGCATCTTGAAGTTGCATTCAAGTATGCGCATCACTGATGGGTCCGGGGAGGAGGAGGTGGATGCTTCGCCTGCTGGCTCCGGGGGGTCAGTGCTCGGTGGGGAACCCGAACGGGCAGCAGGGACTGAAGCTGCGGGTTTAATTCTGAGGGAGGAAAAAAAGGCAGTCGAAATACCAGGGAGAGGAAGGGCTGGCAAAATAAGGACCTGAAACTTCAACGTGATGCGACGAAGAAAGAGGAAATGAGCGGCTTGGGGCCGGGTGTCGTGGGCAGGGGCTGGGCTGGGGGACGTGGCCAGCCACCCTGTGCCTGGCGGCTCCCCGAGGGTCGAGGGGGCTCGGGACAGGCTGGGGAACGGGGTTTGGGGTCAGCGGTGTGGGGTGGAGGTACCTGAGAAGGCAGAGGGGCAGGAGCGGTTGCATCCCGTCAGACGCGGGGTCTCTCCAGCCCTGGCTGTAGTCCTTGGGCAGAAGCCTGTGAAGGACAGTTAGAAGACCTGTCCATGGGGGGGAGTTTCCTCCTAGCCTGCAGCGATTAAAGGTTGGCTCGTGCCCTGAAGCATAAACTTTTGTACCCTGATTTATATTTTTATCTTTCCAAAGGTAGCTGTAAATGCTCTCATTACTATCTGTGCAAGTGTCTAATCCTTTCTTTGCATCCTCCCCATGCTCTTGGCACTGGTGATATCTTGTGACAGTAAGTTCCAGAGAGTAATTACGAGTTGTGTATTAAGGAAAAAAAAAAAAAATCCCTTTATCTGCTTTAATTTTTTTTTTGGTTGTTGTTGCTTCCTGACTTCATTCAGTGTCCCCTTTCTCTTGCGTTATGAGAAATGGCAAATAGCGCCAGATGTACCTTCTCAGGCCGAGTCACAATTTGTGTACTTTTATCATCTCCCCTCTTACTCATCTCTCGCTAAACTAAACACTCCCACCCTTATCAATCTTTCTTCGTATCTGTCGAGGCTTCTAATCATTTTTGTCGCCTCCATCTGAACCTCGCCTATTTTTGCTTTACCAGAATCTTTTAAAATTAAGGGTTTTAGAAGCTGTTCTAAATTAGGTTGTGCCATAGGCTTGAAGTGCAGAGATGTGATTTGCAGCATTAGTTTCCCATGTTTTGGGCTGTCCCAACGTTTTGCTTCCTTCGTTCACCCAACAGCAGCGAGCGTCCACTGGTGCGTGGTGAGATGTCCGCAGTCAGGGGCATTATTTCGTGGGCCTCTGAGTACAAGTTTGTCATACAGTGTTTTGGAAAACAAGCTTAAAATATGTTCCCTCTTTCGTTGACCACACAGGGAAGCGTGCAAGCAGCTGTATGCAATATACTATTTATGTTGTAGCAACAAAAAGGCACTCTTCCTTCTGCCCCCCACCTTATCCTTCTTCTCTTCTCCATTAAAAAATATGAGAACTTCCCGTGCTTCTGACATCCAAGAAAAACGCGGCTCAGCAGTGAATAGTCCTCCAAATATTCAAAGGTCTGGTTCACTTTTGGATAAACACAGTAGTTCAGGATCTGATCTCGAGCCTACAGAAACGAGCTGGAAATCCCATAAGATTTTTTTCGTCACTCAGACATAGTTCAGTTCTGGTTCAGTTTGCGCGGGGAGCCAAGATTTGTATCTTTTCTCATTTTACCAGGATGTGTTGGCCCATCCCTCCTTTCTTGCTGGTACAGACCGCTACATGCTGTGAATCTTGACATGCCAAAATAAAGAGAGCCATTTTTAATGTTTCGGAACTTTTTGCCAGATGCTTTTTAAATGGCTTTGATGAGTCCTGACTGTGACTCTTGAAAAGAGGGGACAGAAGGTGTTTTGTACAGTGTAACCGCCCGAGGATTTCATTTGTGCCTCAAGAACAGAATTTTTGTAGCCGTTGTCACTGATGTGGCTGGTTCGGGGCTTGCAGGTTTCTGGTGTTTGCTGAGTGTGACCTCTTTCCCTGCTGCCTCTTGCTGCCTGCCCCCTTCCAGCCCGCTTGTGTCTCTGGCTATTTGAAGAAAATACCTTTGCCGCCTTTCCCCCCCAGTTGGCGGAATTAATGAATAAATTACAAGATTAAAATCGTGTGTTTTGGAGGCAAATCCCTGTCGTCCCCCTGCGTCCGCGCCACTGCAGAGCTGGGGTAGCAGGCAGGGACCTTGCCAGCCGTGGGATGGGCTGCGGGGTGGCAGGGCAGGAGCATCGAGTCTGCTCGTCCTCATGCCGGCAGAAGTAACCTCAGCACCCACGAGGACAAAGAGTAGCAGGGCTGGGGCACAGGCAACTCCACCCTGTGGGTTTGGAAGAAAGGGTTTCTGTTTCCAGTGCCTTTTTCTGGAGGGGATCTCCTCAACTGGTAGCCAGGATCTATTCCAGAGCAAAGAAACTAAGCCTGCTGGAAGAAAAATAAAGACTCATCTTCTTTCCTTATGACTGAATTATTCTAGGAGATGCTTCAGCGTGAGGCACGTTGCCAGCTCCCTTGCTCCAAGCCTGCCCCCGTCACATCAGGGACAGGATGTGAGCTGGGGTTTGTACATGTGGACCTCCAGGTCCCTTCTCTTTTTCCAGCATGGGAATCACCCATTAGTCACTTGGCTAGATCAGTCTGCTGTGTCTTAGCAAAGCCTTCAGGGCCAGCTGATCATTTTATTTGAGTAAAGGATTGTTGCTGAAGCTCTCCTCTTTGATGAGCTGGCTGGTAGCCCCTTGGATGGAGCCAGCCTTGCAGAGGAGCTGCAGCTGAGCGAGGCGCTGGGTACCGGCAACCGACAGCATCTCCCCTGGCTCGCAGCATCCTTCTGCTGCACCTGTGGAGTGGAGTTAGGTACAGGGTAGGTGGAGGAGGATTATTTAATGAAACAGGGAAATAGAGGATGAGGTAGGGATGGGGTTGATTTGAATCCAAGGCTGGTGAGGAAGCTGGACAGCAGGGCTGCTTCACCAGGTTATGTCGGATCCTAGCTGTGTCCTGCCTGTATTATCCCCAGGCTTCCCTGCTGCGGTGCTGGAAGCAGTTTTGGGGCTCTTGGCCTTGGCTCGTGTTGATGTGTGGTGCATAGGGTCAGGATGGTGGGAATGGGGAGGGAGCACATAGCAGCTCATTTCCCAGTTCTGGAGGAAGATGAACGAGCTGGGTACGAATGTCAGAGGGAATAAGTGGTGCAAGAACATCTGCTTCTCTTTTTTGCATCTTCTACATTTTATTCCTCCTCTTCATTTTGGTTCCTTTCCTATTCTCTCTAGTTGGTTCTTCTCACCTCCCCCTGTTCTGTTCCTCCCAGAGGAACAGCACTACCCACTGCTGTCGCTTTGCGCCACTTTTTTTTTTTTTTTTTTTCCTTTTTGCATACTGCTCCGCTCCTCGCCGGTTTCCACACGTTGTACGGCTCCTCAGCCTGTCAGAGGAGAGCTGCAGCAGGGCTCCCCTCCAATGTGTCTGCCTCCTACCACTGCTCCTCTACATCTGCTGCTCCAGGAGAAGAGGGTGTCGCAGGAGAGGAGATAGAGGAGGCAGGAGTGGGAGAGACATGAAGCAGCTCTGAAGCTCGGGTGCATCCGGGCTTCCGAGCTTGTGAGCTGCGTCTTGCCGCTCTGCTGGGAGCAGCTGTGGAGTGGAGCGGGGTGTGAGGACAGATGGGAGCTCAGAAAGAAGAGAGATTGCTGGCTGAGTCTAAATCCCCCCTCGTCCCACCCGGGAGAAACAAAGGTACTTGCCTTGCGAGACTAAATAGAAGCAAGAAGCCCTTCTGAGAGGTGGGCCATGCCTCTGCTGAGAGAGGCCCCTTTAGCTGCCGACCGGGTGGTCCCTCAGTGCCTAAAGCCACTGCAAAATTTGGGGAAGAATAGGTGGTGGGAGAGCTGCATGCCTGATGCTGCAAAGCCATGCTTTGCCTAAAACACGGTGGGGAAAGCTTAGCAGCAATCTTAGCTGTGTAAGGTTCCGGCTATCTGGTATTGCTCGGAGGTCAACACAGAAGGTCTCGCTTCTGGAGTCTGGGACTGGGGTGGAGTTATGTTTTTTCCAAGGGTAGATTTTGCCCTTAAAATATCTTCTGTCTCATCTCTCTCTGCTTGTTGTGTTGTGTTTTGCTTTTTAATGACCATAACTGAAATAACGGACAGATGATGATGTTGGCTGGCAAGTAACTTTCCAGATTTACTGCTTGGACACTTCAGATGGCTGCGGGACCATCTCTGATTTCTGGGAACACTTTCTTCCTCCTTTCTCAAGTTGCTTTCCTGATGGGCAGCTTGGTCCACCTGGAAAGGCCCCAAATCCTTAGGAATCTGTAAAAACATACGGGATTTTGGTTTGTGCCCTTCTTGCAACTTCTGTGTGCGTGCTTCTCTATTTCGGAGACAGCCGATTACTGCACAACTGCCCTGGGAATTGGCAGTCAGACAGGACGCCGGCTTCTTTTGCATCCTCACATGTCCTGCTCATCTCCCCACCCTCCAACGTACATACCTTTCCATATGTCCTGCAGTTCCCTGGATCAGTCTTTCCATGCCTGATAAACCTCAGGTGCAGAAACAAACTTCTCCTGGCATTAGAGTCAGGCCCATTATAGCTGTAGGTCTTCATATTTCATTAATAGCTGATTGATATTAATATTGGTTGGAGCAGATGGGAAGGGAGGAGCTCGAGCTCTTTTTCTTCAATAGAAATAGGCTGATGGAAAAACAGTTGGAGAGTCGCTGCCTTGTTGTACTGGCTGCAGCGGTGGAACAAGTTAGCAAGAGGCTCCATAGGACTGGATCCTGTTACTGTTTTCCTTATGTACTAATACTGTAAGCAAGTATATGGCATTTAAGCAGCATTTCTATTTTTAAAGTTCTACCTTCTTTTTCCAGTGTATTTCCCTTCCCCAGCCCCCTTCCTGAATCGGGAGTTTCTAGCCACATGAAGTCAGAGACAGGGCTACTTTTTTACCCTTTGAGCAGAACTTGCCCAAAGAGGATGGTGAAACTGAAAGATTGAGCCGCTTGCGTGAAAATGTCGAATTACAACAGTAACTTGGGTGATAACAGTGCCGGATGTTCTGGGCAAACAACAGCTGGGCAAACAAGTCACGTTCTGTCTATCTTGCAGTAAAATTGTCTTGGTCATCTCAGATGCATAATTTCCCCCCACCCCGCCCCCGGTGCTTAACCAGTTGGGAAGCATTAAATGGTTGCCATTTCCCTAAGCACAGGGAGAGGGATTTTCAGTGGGGCTTCCCACTTACTCTGTGACATCTTTGAATGAAACAGGTTTGATTCATCTCACAGTGCATGTGCTGTTAAAATTTTTCCTGGGTTAGGTGTCACCCAATGTCGGCTCCCAAATATCATCCCATTTGTGCAATGTCTCTAAAGTACAGCGTTTCAGTTGCCTTTTTACTGGTCTCTGTTTTACGCCAGAAAATCTCCTCATCTCTGGGTGATTTCCTAACGGATAAGAAAATAGCTTGGGAGTTCACTTACTGTATCTTGCATTTAGGCATAGCACCGAGCAGAATCAAGATGACTCGGTTGGTAGTGAGCCTTTTACTGATGTCGTCCTTTCAAATCCCTGTTGATAGTGACCAAAAACCATGGTGCTCAGAAGATGTGCTTGCTAGGGGATGCTTTTCTTTCTCGTCCTCCAGTCCATGGGAAGATTTCCCATTTGTATTTCGGTGCAGAGAGGAGGGCGATTCCCAATGCTGTGTGATCTACTGCTGGAGGCCAGGACTGGCGTCTGGGTCTGGTTGTCCCAAGCAGCCGTGTCCAGGCTCGCGGGCTCTTGGAGCAGCGCAGATAGGTGGCACGTAACGTGGCTGCTGGTCATCACAGGTCCAGATATCTGAAGCACCTCTGTGGTTTCGGGGGCTCTTGGTGTCTCCACCTGCCAGAGCAGTTGCCTGGATGCACAAAACACGAGCTGGTTTACGGCAGCCCCCGGTAATTGTTCACTTGCAGAAGTGGAAGCACGTGGTGGAGATTTAGGATGTAACTATGGCACCGGGGAGGAATGTGTGAAAAGAGCTTGGAGATGTCAGAGCACCTGCTTGTGAGGAGAGGGCCACGTTAGCAGAGCTGTTGGCTAGCGGTAAACAGTCCTGGCACCCTTGTTTTCAGGA
Source organism: Haliaeetus leucocephalus (assembly GCF_000737465.1). Lineage (NCBI taxonomy): Eukaryota > Metazoa > Chordata > Aves > Accipitriformes > Accipitridae > Haliaeetus > Haliaeetus leucocephalus. Next base: position 5,522,958 of record NW_010972438.1, read on the forward strand.
CTTGGCAGCAGCAGGAGTTGAACCGAGTCCAGCTTTACTCTCTACTGCCTGTTCAGTAAGTTGAGGACAAGGCAGATGATTAAGGAAATGTGGGGAAACTGCTACAGAAGCTTTTGGAAAGATAAGAGACTTTGGTCTCCATGTCTGACAGTCTGGCACTTCTCACTAGCATTGAATTCACATGCAAATCAAAGGCAACATCTACTCCCACAGGAAGCTTTATTAATGTGCAGGCCTGCTTACGAATCTCCGTGCTGATGAAGGTTGTGGGACTGACTTCACTCTCAAATTAATTTCCCTGTCTATCCTCGCTTGAGCACTGTGCAGCATCGGCAGCCTCAGCAGGGCTCCCACGCTGGCATCCAGCGATGGGCTCCACGCGGGAGCGGTTGCTGCGTGGAACCGGAGAAGGGGGTAGAGGCGCGGTGCTTGTCGGCTTGGATTAAATGGGATGTGCCCGCGTAATGAGGGCAGGTGTCCACCGAGCTTGAACCGACTTCAGCAAATTAATTTCACGAAGGCACGCCAAATGGGCTTGAAATACTTGGTGTATAAGAGGAAAGAGGGCTGGTGCTTCCCGAACTGAGCTAGCCATCTTTCTTCTGCACATCCCGTCACGTGTAAGGAGTGCGGATGAGACTTCGAAATGGCAGGGGTAGTGCTTGGTCCGAGGTAGGAGGGAGGAAAGGCTGAGCAGGGAAATGTAGAAAGGCGGAGGGACTTGGGGTCCCTGGGTTCACCGTACCACCAAGGACACAGTAGCTACTTGATGCAGATGTTCAGTAAGAACCAGGTCTGAGCTATAAACAACCTTCCACATCTTAAACCCAAGCTCATCTGATGCTTAGCTTTTATTGCTGTCAGTTATTTACAAGCGGAAGAGTGAAATCTTGAGAGAAGAGAGATGGGAAATGCCATTTCGAGCTGCAATCCCCTGAGCTGTCAGCTTGCCGACATCTCACCTGCGCCTGCCCCTCCGTGTTTCTCCCTTTGCTGTCCATCCCAGCTCCTTGTATCCGTGATGCTCCCTCCAGCCAACTCATTCGTTACTCTCATTCTTTTTGCTCCTTTCCTTCCCTCCCCGCTCCACCCTCCGTGCTGGTCGCTCCCTCTCGCCATGGCTGATCCCACCAGGTCTCGGTGCCAGGACGAGTTCCAGCCGGGCACGGAGCAGGGTGGTGTAGATGTCACCTCGAGCGGAGACCCTGCACAAGGGTGGGTGCGCGGGGACGTGGGTGCTGTGCCCGCGGGACCAGAGCAGGGACAGAGCTCTGGCTTTGCTCCATCAGAGCCTTGCCAGCCACTGCGAGCCTGTCCCCCAGGGCAGAGCTCTTCGTCGGGCTGGGGTCAACCGTGGTAAGGGCTGGTGGTGGCAGCGGCCACCCTGCCGAGCTGCGCAGAGCTTTGTGGCCAGCTCGAGGAGAAAGCAAGCGTTGCTTGCACGGCTACTTGTTCTGGGAATCTTCAAAAATTTCTGGCAGCCAATTTTAGTTGTGCAACCTCTCAGCTGCCAGAACGGATAGAATATGATCATATCACATGAAATGCATGCAGGGTCTGCTATAGCAACTGTATTTCAAAGAGACAACACATATGGTGACTGGTGCTTTTTGGAATAATATCTATAAGTTGATGATGTTTTATTCAAAAAGGCTGTAGCTTGAAAGGTTAGGGATGTTCTGATTGTTTAGTGTATGATTAAAGAAAGGCTTCTGTGTTTTTTTTGGCCTATTGAATCTAATTACTGGGAACTAAAATGATCATTTGATTGCACATTTACCTGGAATTATTCTTCTGCAGAGCCAGTCTTAATAATATATAATAATATGTTGCGCTTGTACTGTATAGCGCTTCTTGTCTGAGCAACTCAGAGTGCTTTACAAGTATTCATTAATTAAATAAGCCATACAACACCCCTGTTAAGTAGGTATTTTTTGCCCATCCCCTTAAGTCTTGTAGGTTTTATTTCTGCTGCCTCTGCCCACCCTTGAAGATGCTTTAACAGCTAAATAAGCTAATTCAATAAAAATAACGGGTTTTTTAACCATACTTAGCACTTTGTGCATAAAGGTGTTCTTTGTTGTATCGTATTAATTGGTAGGCTGTGGGGTCTTCTGGTTCTTGACTCTGAACCGACGGCGGGGGTGGTTGTGCGTGTGGGAGCGCTGACGCGTGCCGGTCCTGGTGTGTGCCCATGCCCTGCAGCTCCTCGCGCCCCTCCCGGGGACGTGGACCATTTTAGAGATGCTGCGGGTGCGCTGAGCTCCGACCAGCTTGGAATGCAAAATCTGATTTTACCTTCATCGCACCAAACTCTGTTGGAAATACATCCACCCTTAAAGAGTTTTTCTGATCCAGTGGAGACTTGTTATTAAATTTGAAAGGAGGGCTTGTTGCCAGAGCACGGTGAGGTCTCTCCTCCCCGCTTGCCCTGGCGTGCTGGCCGGCAGCGGTGGTTCTTCAGTCCCCTGGGCTGCTCAGTGTCCCTTCGAAAGCAGAAGGATGGGTCTAGGCCACAAAATAACAAGGTTTTACTGGGGGGTGGCGGATCCGAGTTTGCAGTCCTTGGTGTCAAACCTTTCCTGGCGGTTCTGCGCTGAGATGAAACACTTTGCAACTCGGAGAAGCAAGTGAAACCCGAAGCGTATCTGACTCCTTAATTAAATAGGTATTAATTAAATCACTCAGAGAGCATACACAGTAGGAGTGGGGAAGGCTTTTTCCCTCCTTCCGTGTAGGCATCTTGCAAAGGGACTATTTTTCTTGTTTTACATTAATGAAGTCTTCAGCCTTCCCACTTTTCCACCTACACATGTACTGAACGTCTCCAAGGAGACCAAGAAGGCCCGAGTCCGGTGCTGGTGAATCCTCCGGGAGCAGCGGAGTCTCGGGTCTCGCCAGCGGAGCCTCAGCTGTGCCGCAGCCTGTCTTGCAGGGATCATCCTTGCGGTCCCCTGGCTGGGGAGCCGGGAGGGAGCCCGGGCAGGGACTTGCTCCTTGTCTTTCTTTCCCCCATGTTTTGTCTCCTCTTGCTTTCTTTTCCCCACCTGATGGAGAAATCAGGCCTTATAGAGCGGCTGGCTCCAGTATCCCGGGATGCTTTTCCCTCGCTTTGCACGAAATTTTGCAATAATCCCCCACCACGTGATACTCTGCTGATGCTTTCGGGATCCTGTCCCTTGCCCCTCTGTCCCTTCACCGCTCTGCCCGCTCCCATCTGAGCCCCCACTGCTGCTCCGTCACGAGCTCTTAGTGATTTTGGCGGGGTGAGATGCTGTCCCTGCTTTTCATCGCATTCACTCCTGCTCCTCGCAGCTTCCTCAGCCTTCAGCGCCGTAGCTCTGGGACTCGGCTCCGCCTGCCGCTGGCTCTCCTCCTCCTCCTGCCATAGCCTTCCAGAAACTTCCCTGACTTTCTCCGGTGCTCAGGAGAGCAGACAGTGCCCTCTTCTGTAAACCTGACCTGACCCGGTGGACAAGAGGAGCATGAAAGCCGTTAGCACATGAGCCTGCCCAGTAGCAAGGGGGGCTATGAGCCGCTCCAGGCAGGGGCTAAAAGTGGTGCTCAGCACCAGGATTCCTGCAGTTCCTCAAGGTTCCCACCCAGGAGCTGAACATCAGCAGCTGCTGTTTTTCTCCGTAGTCAAAATGGGAAATCCAGCAGCGGGATATCGCCCCATTGCATGCAAGTGCAGAGTTGTTTTTTTTGTGGAAGCCACTGCTTTCCTCAGTGGAGATGCTTCGGGAGTGGAGCGGTACCCCATGACCAAGGGGTGCCTTGCCCCTATGCCGTGCGTGTAGTTCCCCACAGCCTGTCTGCCACAAACTCAATTTTCAAACCTCTTTCCTCGCAGGCTCTCCAGGTGGCACGGCAGCTTCTACTGCAACAGCAGCAGCAGCAGCAGCAACAGCAGCAGCAGCAGCAGCAACAAGTTAGTGGATTAAAGTCTCCGAAGAGGAATGACAAACAGCCAGCCCTTCAGGTAAGGGGAGCCTGTGTGCCTCCGTGAGGGGCTGGGGCTTGTAAAAGCTGAATAAATGCGTCTTACTTGTGAACGTTGGGATGGGACCTTCAGGAGCTTTTGTCCCAGTAAAGTCCACAGAGCGGCTGTGGCTGATGTAAGTGGCGTGAGGACCGGTGCTAGGTGCTCTTGAAAATCCCACCCGCGGCGTATTTACAAATCGTGAGCATGTACTTTTATTAGCATCTGGTAGGGTGGGATCATGACAAAATGGAATAGCTTTTGTTACTGTGTCAGTGCACATAGGAGATTTGCATTAACATTTCTGTTTGATTGCTGTTCCGTTTGTACTCTATGTTCACTCAAACCGTTGATTTGCTATGTCAAGGGTATTGGGAAATACTAGGATATCATATCATTGGTGTGTTTTTTCCCCTTTTATTGTCTGCTGATTTATGGACATCTTCAGAAATAAAATTAAATATTATCAGGCTTTGTGCTGTTATGAATTCAGAAAGCTAAAACCAATCCAGCATTCCCAAACAGAAGATGTATGCACACGTCTGTGGCTTTGGAGTGCATTCTGCTAGTCTTGCGGGATAAATCACGGGAGTTAAAGACAAGAAAGACCTATTAGGTCATGTATCACATTTTCTTTTTTTTTTTTTTTTGCTATTCTAGTGTTAGAAATCCCAACTGGTGGTGGGACCGCTATTATTTTCCTTCGGATGGTTTTCCATAACAAAGCACACGCTCAGGAACTTTCCACTTCAATTCCATCCTCTTGCTCCAAGTAATACTGCTTGTATAAATACTGAGTCAGTCCCTTGCCTTGCCTCGTGTTCACACTCCTCAAACATCTGAGATACTAACATGTACTTGCCAGTTTTGGCAAATTATATGTATCTAGTTCTTTATGTATTTCGTAAACTGGCACTTCTAGACCCCTGACCACTTTGCTGGTTTGCAGCTGGTTATTGCTTTTATTATTGCTCTCTTTGCAATTGCAGCATGTCACTGTATTTTTGATAATAAGTTACTGAATACAGCAGTTCAGCTGCAGTCGCACAAAGCCCTGTAGCTGGGACATTTATCTTATCTCGCTCTTCTATATCTGATGCTTCAGCCTCTGTAGCCCCAAATTCTTTCCGGGTTTTTTTTTTTTTTTCTGCTTGTTGTCATAGCACGTTGTCAAACTCATGTCTGTTTTGCTCTTTCTAATTTTTTTTTTAGTTTGATATACTATCACCATGAGTTCCCTGACAGCATTGCTGCTTCTCTTGCCTTTTATATGTGCTTCAGATTATTTTCCTCCAAAAATACGGATCCTAGACTCTTTAAATATGTAGTAGAATATGGAAGGTAAAGCCAACATCACTAAAGGCCTTGACAGTAAAGTGAGAGGACCCGATCCTGCGGTTCTTACCCAAATAAAGCTGACGGGGACTTCAAGGGGAGTTTTGCCTGAGCGAGGAATAGCTATTAACTGCAGCCCTTGGCCCAGCGTGGACAACTTCGAGCTTTCCTGTAGTGATTTCATCTTCAAAGCATTTTGCAAATACTAATCTCCAAAACATCCCCAGAAGGAAAGTCTGATAAGTAAGTAGCATTATCCCAGTTCTGGACTGGGAAACTGAGGGAAGCAGGTTAAGTGACTTGCTTAGGATCACAGAGGGAATTGGGTTTAGAGGTAGGATTAAGATTCATGAGTTCCTGGCTCCCACCCCCGTGCTCAGGCTGCTGGACAACACCTCGCACTTTATAGCTGAGCTATTATTCTTTTGGAAAGTATGAAGCATTTTGTCATTGGGCAAATATACGTTTTATTGGCAGTGTAGAGTGCCATAATCCAAAGCGTTACATTAATGCTTTCAAAAATATTTTATTTGGTAAATCCATAGCTGATCCATATGCCTTTTAATAGACTCTTCCACTGGGGACATTTTTAATGAGAGATTGTGCTGGCTAGGTCCAGTGTCAGGTACTAAAAGAAGTGCTTTGTTGTGCAGATGTCTTAAGAATAGCTCCAGAGGATGAAATATGACTGTGTTGACCTTTCAGCTGTGAGCTTATTTGTCAGGATTCAAATAAGTTGAAAGGATCAAACCAAACAGTTTCCGTAGTCAGACTGGGAATTGTGTTGCAGAGGTCAACAGTGAAGGCCACATCGCGGATTCCATAACATAGCCAATTGTTGGTACGTATTAAAGTACTGGAGCAGCTCCTGCAGTCAGAGACACAATTAAAATTCTAATTTATTAATGTATACAGAGAGCTGGCCCAGCCTGTCACTCACTGATTCAAATGACTGCCCAGTCTTTTTTTTTGTTCCCCCCCCCCTCCTCACTCCTGGTGCTTTTGCGGTCTTAAACGTACTGGAAGTCCTCTTGAATGTAACAGACCTTGAGTGCATCCCTGCGATGAAAATCTGTTGCTGAAAGGAATTGGAGGCGCTGGGGGTAGAATTTTTGAGTAAAACTGCACCCACACAAGCACTCACCCCCCCTGAAGTCGGATGGTGCTGCACTGACAAGGCAATACCCGTTGCTGACAGTATGTAGAATAAATGTCAAGGGTGGTGGAAAAGCACCGGTTTTTCAAAAAAGTTTGCTTAAATAATGAACCGAGTCATCTTTGCACTTAGTTTATAAATATAGATGTCTCATTCGATAGCCACAGTGGTTAGCAGTTACCTTTTTTTTTTTTTCTTTTTCCGACAAACAGACTTCGTGTATAACAAGAACACCATAGGCATTGCTTATCTCTGCTAGGCTTGGCGAAAAGCTCCCTAACACGAGTGCTGGGGAGCTGCATTTGCCTGAAACGGTGGCAGGGGGGAAGAGATGCCGTTCGCCCCGGGGTGCTGGTTCTCTTCACAAGATGCTCCGTGGCCCTGCTCGTCCCGGGAGGGGAGGCTGGTGCGGTCCCACGCGGGGCTGGAAGAGCTCCCTCCGTCTCGGGCTCAGCGCCTTAATGCTGGCTGGCAGGCTTTGTCACGTAAACCCCACCGCCACGAACAGATGCGGAAAATTAATCTAGTGTACGCTGTGTAGCTAATCTGTTACTGCCTCGTGGATAATTTCCTATATTCCTTCTTTATTCACTGATCAAATAGCCACGGTACTTAAATACATGCCGGCCTCCCGTGGCCGCGCTGGCGCACGGTGCCTTCAATAGCGTTTACATGACAATGGGCTCCAGCGACGTCTTTGGGGTCTCTTGACCTTGATAACTCTACCTGAAGACCTTTTAGCAAATTTCGAGATATTTAGTTTATAAGAAGTTGGACACAGGAATGGAGATGTGCTCTGCTGATAGTTGAAAAAAAATAAATCTCCAAATACACGATGACTCACATTTTGAGCCTATCTCACACTGCCGTGCTTTATATTTGGCAGTGACCTCCGGTTTCACAGCCTGATGACACAAACAAAAGAAAATTGAAAGTTAAGGAATGGATTTAGTAACCAGCAGTGGGGAAAAGAATATAAAAAAGTATCAGCCCCACAAAAATTACTGGAAGTGAAAAAAAGACTAAAGCATGTTTGATAATATATTTGCCATAGGCATTGGATTTCCTTGAGTCTGTGAAACAAATAATTTAACAGGCCAGGTATGCTTAGGATCTTGAAAATGTGCTCATTTTTCCTGGCCAAGATAAATATATCTTTGTATTAATAGATGTATTGATTAAAATTTGCAGCTTTAATTGCTGATGCTCTTAACGATTATTCATTTTGGTTCTTCAAGCATTTTAGTTGCTGGCAAGAGCACACAGATTGGAAACAAATCAAGAGACACATTTTTCTCCCAAGAAAGTAAAAGTGCATGTGTGTTTTGGCAATACTAAAAATACAATTTTTTTTAAAGACATAAATGTTGTGTGTTGCATTGAGCTGAAAGTTGGATACTGGACTGAACACAGATTTAGGACGTCCAAGTCGGTATCTCGCAATTGAAACCCATCACTTGACTTTTTTATGTGATTAAATGAGATTTGTTGTATGATAGTTAACCTGCATGTGTTTGGAGAGAAGAAATCATGAAATTACTAAGATGGAAACTTTTGTTTTCGGTTGACAAAACAGAAAGTAAATCTTCCCTTTAAGTCACGGCCAAGAAAAGAATTTGGGTTTGGTTTAGATTTTCAGGGTGAGACTGGGGGAGGCTGAGAGGACAGAGCTGTCCTCGCCTTTGCATACCGCTGCTTTTTAAAGCAGCCTTTTGGCTGGGCTTTTGTAGAATTTAATTTGCATGCTATATTATCTTAGTATTTCTTTCCAGTATCTTGAGAAATAGAAGAGAGCAAGAGGAAAAATTCACTATAGCTTGATGTTGGGGGCAATTATTATTATTTTTTATGAAATTAGAAATCGTTAGCTTGACAACGTAATAAACACCGAAAGGTGAAGGGAAGGGTATTCTCTGTTTCGCTTGGAGCACACGAGTACCAGGTTATGTAGCCTCAGGTTTTACACTCAGTGCACCTTTTTTACATAGTGGTAAATTCAACAACTGGTAGAGAAATTATGTTGCGGCAGACAATTTGGGAGGGGAAATAAATTTGCAGGTGTATTTATTCTATTTGTATGAGTATCTCTCTGTTTCACTCTTAAACGCGGGAGGTGATCTGAATTTGGCCTCAGTCAAGCCAATGGGAATTTTGCCACCAACTCGAGATGGGTCAGGATTTCACTTCTGCAGGGTTTAAATAGTTTACCTATGAAAATTTCACTTGAATCCTTCATTTTTTATTTTTGACTTTGGAAATAAAGCAAAGTTGAGTTTTGCTGGTTTCTACCAAAGGACCCATGGGTCTTTCATTTTTCATCCCTAAGCCCAATTATAGGTGTTAGTCAGTTCTTGGAATGTGCCTGTGAAGTGCAAATATCGTCTACCCCACAAACAGAACAAAACCTGAGTCAGGTCCTCAAAATTACATGATCAGCTTGAAAATTTTGATACTAAGGGCTTTTTTCAGTGGAACCTGTGGGCCTTTTTTTGCTGCCCTTTTATATTTTTTTTAAAGCCTTTAGTATTCATTTTTTCCAGCTTTTCAGATGGAGCAGAAAGGTGACAAACACAGTTGTTTTTCTTCAAAGAAGTCTCTGATTGTCCTGTAATTACATGATTCCAAAAAAACGTAGCTTCTAGGGAAAATACCAATACATTGGGAGAGCTGGCAGTGTGAGGTACTGTCAGCAAATACGATAATTCTCATTTTATAGCCGTGTAAACCCCGGCAGAGAGATATTAAGTGACTCGCCCAAGGTCAGGGAGCTGCAGACCTTCAGTGACGTCGAGGCGCGTGGCTCCCGCCGGGGTATTTGGGAGTTCGGCATCTGCGTGTTCTGAAGAAGTCGGTCCTGAGGGGCAAAACTGAAAGTAGAAGCCAGGATGGCTCCTTTCCAGCCCCGTGTCTTGTTAGAGCACCCCGAGTAGAATTTGCTAGCAGGTTTTTCTGCTTTGACATGAAGCGTTTAGAGAACAGGGGGTTTTTATAAATGTGATTTCTGACCAGGTTGGGAGCGGGGCCGTGGGGTTGGCTGTGCCGGAGTCCGGCCGTGTGTTACCCACCTTGGGGAAGGGGAAAACAAATGAAACCTTCCTGACTGGTCAGAAATGTGTAAATTGCTGACAAAATGACACATGTAATTAAGAGTGCTCCTGCCATTTTACCTTGTGGTTTACACCTACAGTGTTGAAAAAAGAGAGTGACTCCCACCTCGCTAATTACCATTATCACTGAAATGGTAGGGTTTGAGTCATTAGTTCCATGTGCATTTAATTAGAGGAAGGCTGAAATTGGATTTAACTTATTACTTTTTCATGGATCACTTTCTTGTCATCACTTCAAATTGGATTGCAGCCCCAGGTAACTAATTATGAGCGCCACAGGATCAAGAGTGAAAAAAAGGTAATTAGGAATAACACTGTTGGACCCTTGCTGGTAGTCCACTTGTGCTTGGGAAGAAATGAGAGCGGTATTTTGTAGTATTACAGATTAGGGAGTTAAAGGTATGCGCTGCTGCTAGGAATCATGGGAGCGTGCCCCCTCCTATAGCGGTTTATATGATGTACAGCTGGGTTGAAGATGTTATAGCGACATGGTTCCACAATCAGCTCCTTAATACCGAGATTAAACTTGTAAAAGCAACAGATCGGTTGTAGGTATGAGGCATCTCAACAACCGGGTAGTCAGGGGTCCTCACGTATGTGATTACACCAGCGCTGTCGAGGCACTCTTGAGCCGTGGTACAGAGCGGTTTAAGTACAGCGAGCTAGAATTGATAACAAATTAATGAACATATTAATGATCCGAAAAGATCGTTCATATCCGACAGGGAGATATATCAATCAGGAGAACAACGGTGAGGTTGATGATGTGTATGTCAGGAATTTAGCTCCCGTTGCTGCCGTGATAAAATCAGGACATTGCTTCTCTTTTGTTTGCTGGAGAGGTTTCTTTTTGTTTTGCTTTTTGTGGGGAAGGCTTGCTTGATTGGCTTGTCCCTTGTTTTTCTTTTTTTCTTTTTTTTTTTTTTTTTTTTTTTTTAGATACGATTGCCAACTTCTGCTTTCTTCAGAAAATACTTTAAAACAAATTGTTTTATTTCCATGTGCAGAACAGAGTTCAGAACTGCAAGTAATCAATTTTATTGACACAGTCTGGAAAAAAATGTTGATGAGAGTTCAAGGATGTGAAAAGATTGAAATTTCAAAGTACCCAACACTGAGTGTAGGAAAATTTCAGAAGTAGTTTCATTAAGCGAAGAAATCTATTGTGTAGGGATCTGTAAGAGGAGAGTCTGCTCTAGGGCCTAATGATATTACAAGGAGGTTGCGGCAGCTGATTTTTGCCTTTAGAAGACAAAAAGTTTCTTAATTTCTCATAGTAGTGAATCACACTTCAAAGGCTAGCACAATTTCCTTAAGTTGTTTAAAATGGCTTTTAATGCTCTGTTAATGTAGGCAAATATTTGTGATTCAGTGTTGGGTAAGTGATGCTTGCTCATTATTTCCCGATGCAAGCAAAGTGTAGGAAATTATGTGAACACCATGCAGAGATGCTAAATAGACTTAAGAGTAACAAAATTCAGTTACGGAAATTAAGTCTTTCTCGTTTACTTGAGATTGCAGAATAAATCTAGATATTAAAAGGTATTACCTTTAATACAGAAAAAGAGAATCTCCTTTAATACATCTCAAACTGATTTACAATTTTTATACATAATATTCATCTGTGGTTGAAAAGGGGGCAACCCGAGGTCGAGTGATGTAGTGTTTCCATTTTTCCATATGAGTCTTACTGTGTGTGATAAAAGCAAACTCCTTTATTTTGTCAGTCTGCAGGAATTTCTGATGAAGTGCAGGGGTCACTTTTCTGTCAATTTGAGTAGGCAGCATTTTTGAACTACTGTTTCCCCCCACCCGCCCCCCCCACCCCGTGGCCCTGATCTGACACACGCGTGCACACACACACACACTTGGAGTGCTGCAATCTGCAACTTATTAGTGCGCAGCGCTGGAGCCTGTCCAGTGGTTAGAAAATTTCCTGAAGCCTGGAATAACAGCAGTGGGTGCAAGTGCCATCGAACAGAAGTGACAATGAGGGGCAGTCCGGCCCGCCTGGCGAAACGCCCGGGCTGGAAAACCAGCTGAGATCGTCAAACGCGGGAAGATTGACGCGGTGCATCTGGGAAATGCTCAAAAAGTTGGGTTCTTGAAAAAATTACCTTCTGTGATCGTAAGACATCATCTGTTTTCCTACAGAGATTGTTTATAACAGGGTTTTCAAGCACTTGTCAAATAACCAGGAGTGAAGGAAACAGGCGAAAAATCTCTTACCGTTCGGATGAGTCCTGGCGTAGTTGGAAAAAAACAAACTCTCGTCGTAGGGATCCACAGCTTCCCGAGTCAAAGGGTGCCTGGGAGAAGGAGAAAAGGAAACGATTAGTCAAAAGCGACACGGCAAGTGCTTGTCGAGCGCGGGATGTAGGTTGGGGAAGGTGGCACGCTGGGGCGATGTGCGCAGCGATGTCATTACGGGAGTCGCGAGGTGAAGTCATACCTAGTAACTGTTTTCTGTGTTGCTTAGCTTTTGTTACTTAGCTGTGATATCATGGGCAAAATATTATAAACATATCATGGCTATAGCTTGCTTGTGTAACAAAAGATCAGGAACTTTTATTAAGTTTGTTTTCCTTGTCATATTGTAAAAATTTATTATGTGTACTGTGTATATTAGAAACAGATTTGGGTAATTCTGTCTAAATGAAGTCATCCCAGCTATTTCCAGACTGTCTGTTTTTGGTTGTGAATAATTTTCATACATCAGATGGTTGTCATATTTAGTAGCTCTCTACATTTTAAATAGGACATATCCCATTTTGAACCTTGACGGACTTTAGCTGCCTCTAACGTTTAAGGCTATTTTGTTGCAGGAGTATTTTCAAGTACTGCCCCTGGCAGGGCAGGGCAGAGCTGGACCCGTGCTGGAGGAGTTCCTCGCCTTTCTGCATCAAAATAACAGATTTTTAACAACTGCAGTAGTACTTGTGGCTTTCAGCAGCACGCGCTGGGGAAGAGCCTGCCAGATACCTATTTCAGCTTGTCCCTTTGTGTTCACACTTTGCAACAAATATGTTAAAAAAACACTAAAGAAAAAGTACTATGTATCAAAAATCTCCTCCGATAAAAGAAATCTCTTCTCTCAAAGAATGCATGCTGCTTTTTTTTTTTCTTTCTTTTAACGGAAGTGTGAAAGAAGTTAATGTTTAAATGTTTAATGTTTAAATTTAAATCATGTACACATCTACATAGCAGCTAAGTTACTGTGACTTTCTTCTTTTTTTTTTAAATCCTCAAGGCAAAGTTTCTTTAGTCAGCGTGGGGAAGCTCTGGTGTTCCTCGTGCACCGACCGAGAGGAGTATGCACTGGAGGAATCTGCAGTGATGATCACAGAGCAGAATTTTGCCCTAAACCCGTCAACTTTGCCAGAAATACTTGAGTTACGGCAATTTGTTTAAAAAGAAAGAAAGAAAAAAAAAAAAGCAGGAGAGAAAGAGAGAAGGCATTTTGATCTAGCTTGCTTGAGCAGAGGAGAGCAGCTGTTTGCCTCATGTTTAAATCTCTAGAGCTAATATTGAAGTTTCAGGGCAACAAGTGCAACATAACAGAGTAAGTAGAAACTAAACCCAGGGAAACAATTGGAAATGCTGCTTGGATGTGGCTTCGGAACTTGACAGTTTTACAGCTGTGTCGTCAGGTTGGCAAAATATTTTGTGGTGTGTGCAAAGAAAAGGCTGTTGCGTTGCTGAAATGTTTTTATTTTCATGATAAGTGTAATCTACCTTTTATAAATTACTAATCTATTTAAGGTATAACATTAATGGCACATAATCTCAAGTCATTGAAAGCCCAGAAAATTAAAGTAGACTGAAGGCACAAGAAAGAAATGTACTTTGTGTCAGGATGAAGTTCGATGAAGCATGGAGAAGATGGAATAGATTATTAAATAAACTTTGAGACGAGATGGAAAAGGCACCAAAATCTCTCATTTTGAAAGGAATTAGTTTACTTGATTATATGCAACTGTATCACACTCAGGAAAGTAGAAGACAAATGAAAGCAAAACAAAATTTAATTGAGCTATTATTTTGCAGACTTTGGCTCCGTTTCAGACAGCCTAATCAAATTGCGCTTTGCTCAAATAACTAATGTTAAATGCAGTCTACCAACAGATGTTTAAACAGAGACTAATTGGAAAATCTACATCCTGGGTTTAGCGTGTCTCGCTGAAAAAGTTTCAAAATGGCATTTTGAAGCGAGGTGGGCAGATGACGGGAGGAGCTCAGGTAAGCGATGGGTGTCCGAGAGCAGTGCGAGGAGGCAGCAGTGCCTGTGCCGGAGCTGCCGAGGCCACCGATGCTGTAGCTTGGTACCATTTGCCCCTCAGAAAGTTGTCCCCCATCGCATTACATCATGGGAGTTGTGTTGTAGCTCTATAGCTTGTGCCACGTGCCGGCGTGCATCGAGTACGTAATGCGGTGGAGCACGTGGATTGAGGGTGTTCAAAGCGGTACGTGTGATTATCAAAGCTCAACGCTTTCTTGGCAGTTCTGTCACTTCAGCGTTTTTTAAGTGGTACGGATTCAAATAGTGTGTTGCCATGTTTTAAGTTATTAACCCGTGTGGCGTATCTCTATGTTGAGCCTTTTACGACACATCTGTGCAGCCACATGGACCTCTTGGGTGGGTTGCAGCATGGGGTTAAACGGCTTGGGCCAGATTTGTCCTGGGTTTAAGTGACAACCATCACGGGGAGTGCACTGGAGTCGAGGGATCCCACTGAGATGGGTATAGCTTCCTACCTCTCATTTTTCTTTCAAATCAGTTTTACACCAAAGTCACTCCAGTAGTACCAAGGTGATCAGTTCTGGTTTGCCCAACGGTAGCGATCACACCCACTGTGATTTTTTTGTCAGGTGTTTGATTTTGTGCTTTTTGTTGCTCATGAAGACATCAGGCCGAAGAGTTACTCATGGTTTGTGTCTTGGGCTTTGAGCAGGGTCAGTTTGTGTTGTGCAGGTGTGGTGCACAATTCCACATTGGCTGTGGAAAATTTCTATCCCAAGGACTTTGTTGTCCTAGGGAATGGTGTTTTGTGCATTCGGACAACTTTTGGGAGAAACTGGGCTTTTATCTATACAGTCATGAAACAAAAGGCAAAAATCAGAAACACTTGTGAAAAATTTCCCATTTTTTATTGGGGGGAAAAAAAAAGTCAGTAGAATTGCTTTGGCTGACTCTTAATAGCTGGGATAAACATCTGAAGCAAACCTGTTGGGAGATGCCAACCGCCAGTCTAGCCCATTGGTTCCTAACCACAGTACAAAGCTAGTAATTTTAATCCTACTGGGTTTGCATGCAAGAATAGATGCATAAAGACCTGTTTGTTGATGATGGGTCACCGTTGTCACGGGCCACATTGTTGAGTGATGAACCTCTTGTGTCCATTCCAACATGAGCTCTGTTTGGGCCAAGGCAGCAACCTATTTCCCTAAGCTGGGTTGTAACCCATGCCTCCGTTTCATGTGGTCTTCTTCATGGGATGGTTACTCTGGGATAAGAGTGAGACGCAACTTGAGTGATCTGTAAAGTGTATTGGAGAGGCCCATCTGGCTCTCGCAAAGGTCTGTCCACTGTTGTCTCAGGGCAGTGGCTCCTCAAGTTAGTGCTGGTGTTGTACAGGCTTAATAGCCAGTATGTAACAGGGAGTAACCAATCCGAGTGTAAAAAAGATAGTCATGCACATGCATATATATATATTTATTTCCAAATTTACCGATTGGAATCCTACAAAAGACAGATTATGTTTTATGGCTTGTAAACATCAGGGCAGATATTTCAGGAGAACTGCAGACAGCTGTAATTTTGTGAATGTGCACAAATTACTTGGAAAACAAATATTCCTCTGCCTACACAGCTGTATTCACAACCGTGGACCAGAATGCCTTTTGCATGATGCTCACGCCTCATTCTCTGGAATATAATAATGCTCAAATGAAGAAAATGTGATTTAAAAGTGAAGTCAGTATTAATACTAGCTGTGAAAACCTGTATTACTAGCTGAGGTGTTGGCACGGGAACGGGTAAACCACTTCAGGAAAAATGAGAATTAACCAAGGCATTTATTTGTACTCGCATCAAGAGCTAAATGCTCAAACTTTTGTAGTAGAGATGAACATGCCTGTATCTTCCAGAGATGCCAAATGCTGTCTGTGCCATCCTACAAGGTAAACATTAAATTGGATTTGGTGGTTGAAGAGGTCTGCAGGGCTGCGTCTGGTCGCCCGTGGGGAGAAGGGGCTGTGGGAAGGAGGTGGGGGCTGCCCCGGCTCCGCGGGGGGCTGCGGGTCAGCATCTTGCCCGGCCCTTTTCTTCCCTGTTATCTGCACCCAGGTGGATTGGCAGAACGCAACCGAGCTGTCGTTCACGTTGTTTAATTGGGCGCTCGTGGTTCCTTTTGCTTGTCCCTTTACTGTGTGATTAGGGCTTTATACAGGAAAGTGTGAATAACAAAGAGAGGAGGCAAAGAAAATCCCCCAAAGTAAAAACAAGGCCAAGCAAGAAGGAGTAAAGCACAAGCTGGCAAGAGCCAAAGGCCTGGCGTTGATTTTACTTTTAATTTTTGTGTTTATTCAAAGGCTGTGGATACAGGTTAACTTCCTTTGCTCGATATTTATTTCTGTGTTACTTCTCTTAAACTGGAACAACGAGCACTTTGTTGATTGGGTTAAGAGATTGTCCTGTTTTATTTGGTCTCCTGCATCCCTCTCTCTATCTGCAGGTTTTAAGCAGTTTATTTTAATTTCAGATTTCTAACCCTCCATCGTGAATTGCTGCTGTGCCACCAGCAGCAACACTTGAGGGACTATTGTTCGTCTTTTCAAAGTGGTGGGAGCACACAGCAGAGCCATTAGCTTCTGTGAAACCTGACCTTCCTTGATGACATTACGCCTTGCGGATTCGGAGGAGGATAAACATTTTAAAGGAGAGGGGATATATCAGATAGGTTATTTTTCATCAGAAAAGGTTGTGGAAATATTCTGCGCAAGAATTAAAAATAGGAGGAAAAAAAGCCGTAACGGCAATAGTTACCTTTCTGTTTGACAGCCATCAGAGTTGCTGCCCAGGTCAGTTAATAGGAGAGTATCTCCTCGCCGTTAACCACGCTAACACTTGAGCAGACAGTTGAGCAGAAAATCAGTAAAGTCACAGTGTAGCTAATGATGACTGTACTGATTTTGCCCTGATTTAGCAATGGCAATGATTCTGGTGCTATTAAGAATGGAGCCATCCTGGACAGTCTCTCAGGCTGCAGTGTTTGGAAAGTGCCCCCAAACCTCGGGCATTTCTCTCTGGAACAGGAGCATTAATATAATGCAGAACATAGTTAAGATATTTTTAAATCACATTGTCCGCAACTGGCACTATAAGGGAAGGTATGTTTATGGCTTCCATCACTGTTATTTTTTACTTGGGCTTGTTGCTTGGAAAGTGTGCTCATTTTGAGTCCTTCACTCAGCTGTGTCTACCCAGAAGAAAAACAAACCGATTTCTTTTGGGAGAGCCTGGCAGTGGACCCAACAGAGCAGCAGGGCCAGCTGCAAAATTGTGGTGGTGTTTTGTTGCTAATTCTGCAGGAGTGAGCGGAGGGGACCACCCTGTCTTAAAAAAAAAAAAAAAAGGAAAGAAAAACAAAAATAAAAAACACTTTCAGTTTGTAACTTTGATTTTGCTGAAAAAAGGCAAACTAAAAAAAAAAGGCAGCAAACACCCTTATTCCTTGCACTGGATGCTATAATAATTACTGGGGCAGTTTTTCCATTCCTGGTTGCTTTTGCCTCACACCTGCAGGAGGGCCGTTCTTTTGCTTCTGTGCTTTGCCACCAAAATACTTTTATTTGAAAACCCGAGGAAATTCAATTTCCTAACACGCCTCTCAAGTCAGGGCAGTTAGAGCAATAGAAGGGTGGCGAACGGCTCGCGCGTGAACGGTTCGTGAACGGTTGAGGATGGAGCTCTTCGTACGGGGCCATGCTGAGGTGCGGGAGAGGGAAGATAATTGTAAATGTTCTTGCGGGGATCAGATTGACAGCTTATTGTCTGCAGGCAGTTGAGTAAAGAATAGGAAATGAGTTAAGTGTAGGGGATCTGACAGGCTGCAGCTCTCCTGACGGCGGCTGCTACACCAAGCAAAGCGCCTGGAGCTCCCAAACCAGCCTGGGGCAGGGGTCCCCCCCCGAAGGGACACCCCTCAGTCAGTTCAAAACCTGCGTGAGATGAGGCTGTGTCTCGTTTGCTGCTGCTTGGTCATCTCGGATGCCCGGAGTGGTCTTGCCCCTGTGGTCGACGGGTTGGGGTGACCCCGGTTTGTGCGTTCCCGCGATGTGTTTCCGACCCGTTCATGGGGGGGGGGGCGGCAGGGACGTCCCACGGTGCTGGTGGATGCCCGTGGTCCATAAGCAGAACAAGAGGAGGAAACATCTTCTCCCCGGCTCAATAGGTTTGTTAACGTGAGATCTCTTTGCTAGTTTTACAGTATCACGAGTTCTGGGGCCAGTGACGTGTGTTTTAAAGTTTTCATTACCCCACCTTTTTCTCTGGAGCGATGCATGCCTTCAGGTCCAAGTGCCCAGGAGAAGCCCCCGATGAGCCATTAAATGTTACAGAACTGCACGTGCTAAAGATAGAAATACTAAAAACAAATACTCCTCCCCCAACATCTCACTGTCTGTATTTTTTTTACCTCCTTGCCTATGTGCATTTAAAAAAAAGAAACCAAAACAACAAAAAAACCCCAGCTTTGCGTTGTTAGTGTAGGCTTCTGAGCCAGATTGTACTACAGAGCACACTGATGTGTCTTCCCCTGAGGTATGGAAAGATCTATGTGTGCTAAGCAGGTGTTTTCGTTTGTTTAATTGGAGCTGAGTTTAGCACAATATTACAGATAAATGAATTACACATGTTCAGTAATTCATAGAAAGCGATCGTTGTTTTGCTTAGGCACTTGTCTTCGCATCCAGGTTCGCAGAGATAGCGCGCTGGCAAACGTGGACAAAGGTCTTTTCAAAACAAAAAAAACCCGGTATGTACGTGAGGAGAGCCTGATGTCTGGTTGCTAAAACAGCAATAGCGATTTCATCTTTGTTTAAATCGTAACATTTTCAATTTAAATAGTATCCTGTTTTGACAAACGACGAAACCACAGGTCTGAAAAAGAAACGCATGAGGCCTGTGTCAATAGTCGGTGGCATCTCAGGGCAGGAAGCTTTGGGGTGACACACGCCGGCGGTGACGGCACCGGGGATGGAGGGACCCGGGAACCACCCGGACGGCTCCGGGCTTCTCCGGCGTGCTGCTCCCAGCGCAGCCGGTTGCATGCGCATTGCTTGGCAAGAAGATGACCGGTTTGCTTCTACCAGTGATTTTTATTTATTATTAGTCACTTTTTCCGTCTTTTTCTTTTTTTTTTTACCGGGCTTCCCGGGCTCAAGCTGCCACCCCTTTCGCAGACGTGCTGTGGAGCACGAGTACCTCCAGCCCCCCATCAAGGCTGACGGGTCTCGCAGCAGCAGGATGGGACCCTCGGATCCCAGCAAAGCCTCCCCGGCGGGAGCAGCACGGGTGATGCGGTTGGCCCCGCTGTCCTCGCTGAGCGGCACCGAGCGAGAGCCCACAGAGCAGCTCGGAGGTGCTGCCTTTTAAAGGACGAGCAAAAGCGGTCGCTTCTTGCGGCTCGCCTCCTGGTTTTGAGTAGTCCCAGCCCTTGGCCAGCTTCCAAATGGATAATTACATTCAACTTACCCAAATTTCCTCTGCAGATTCAATTGTAAACTATTTTCTCGCTCTCTCCTGCCAGTGTTGTATATAACTGTGCTGCGCAGCATTAAACAACTGTCACGCGCAGCTCCAGAGCCTGTTGAGTTTTAGGCACAGAAAGTAAAAAGGTTGTATCAGAACTTGCGCTGAACTTTAGAGAAAGTATTGTTTGTGCCTTTTCAGCTGATGAAGTACTTCAGAGCAAGCTTTCGGATTAAAGGTGTGGTTGGTGCGTAAGTTACTGTTGTTAGCAGACGGTGCCACCACTTGAGGCCGATTGTGAAAAGTGACTTATTCAGGGATGTCCCCTCACATGGACATCCCCGCCTTCAAGCCTCCTGATAATTGAAATTAAGGCTGTCCAGCTGCATTCCTCATTCATCTGGCAATTTGTTCACGCATCACCGGTAGAGCCACTGTGTATATTCCTTCCCTCCCTCCGGTGACGGCTTCCCACCAGCCTCCTGCCACATCGCTCCCCTCCACGGGCTACAGCAGAAGGGGCTTGTACGGCAAGAGCTATGCTGATAGAAAAAAACAGCAGCCCTTACCCACACGGGTACCCACACAAAGCTGAGCCTAGCAAAGCCTGCATCCTAGGATGTGATCCAGGCAGCGGGTCTCAGTGCGGCCGCGCGGCTTTCTAAAGGAAGCCAAAGGCACGTGGGGAAGTGGTGTGTGATCTGGGAAGTGCTCCTGCATCCTCTGGGTTAAATGGAGCCACCACAGTAAATCACAGTTGAAAGTGAGTTGGAAGCTTTTAAAACTGTTACTTGTTTGAGGCTTTTCCTGCTGCACGCGTCAGTATGGGATTGTTCTGCAGGAGGCTCTTGGGAATTAATGTGTGTCCAAACCCAGCAGCAATCTCAGAAGGTTTGCGGTGGTGTAATCTATAAACTTTTAATTATATATATAGCTGAGTAAATAGCTTGAAATCTCTTTAAGCTCTTTGTTCACGAATGTATATTAAAAAGTGCCCATCCCACATGCACACACCCACCCACCCTTTTCCTTCCTTCCTTCCTCATTTTACACCCACTTCCAGCAAGGCTTTGGCTCGTGGCATCTTCCCTTGTGCCGGGAGCGGTGGCCAGAATTCCCTGTGGGGCTGGCCCGGTCGGGGCCTCGGCGGGACCACCGAGCCTCTCCGCTCTGTGCTCCTCCCGGCATGTGTCCTGTGTCAGAGGACGGTGCAGAAGCTGTTGACTGTGTCTGGGTTTCCCACTTGACGTGCAGCCCATTTGGGAGGCTGATTTTGCAGCTTCAAACGCTTTAATGAGATGCAAATTGTTTGCGATGCTGCCTTATTAAATGTATTGTAATTTTAAAATCATTTGCTTGTTAATTGTATTTAAATAGCTGCCACTTAGACAAGCAGAAAGTTTCCAGAAAGATAAATTGTTTTTTCTTTTTACTATGTTTGAAAGCAGCCCTGATGACTTCTCTCGGCTGCTTTGATAGGGCACTTTCCAAATGGAAGTGTGCCCTGGCCGCACTCACCTCCTGGTCCTCACCCTTTCCCCCAAAGAAGGAATACTCACTGTTACTTTTCTCCTATGAAATGCGGTTCCTTAAGAAGGTAACACAGCCGAGTGGCTTGGGAGGTTTAGAGTGGAGATAGCTTACTTTCCCCTCTGTTCAGCCAAGTCGGATCAGCCTCGGCCAGATTTTGGGGCGTGTGCGATGCAGATGCTGCCGCCCCCGTGCAGATGGGATTTGAAAGGAACCCGAAGACTTGAGGGGTGCTTACATCTTTTGGGCCCTTTGAAATTCCCAGCCCGTTTTTATGTCGATGTATGTCTGCCGGGCTGCTGAGGCAAGGTTGCCCGTCCTCAGCACCTTCAAGGCTCTGTCTTCTGCATGTTGAAATAAATGGCGAAGTTTCTCTTGGCTCCAGCTGAGCAATACAAGGTCCCTACTGACCTCAGTTCAGCTTGGTTTAGAGCTGATTTTGATCCTACATCGTTGCTAGCTTTGGCATCGAGCAAGCTACACGGTATCGTTCGTATTGTATTTGTATTTGAAATACCGTCCTGGAAAATGAAAAATAATATTTCTATATTCAGTTAATTTGTTCTTCTTGCATTGGCTGGAGGGCCCCACCCTGCCCACGCTCCTGACTCTTGTTTTCCAGCTCCTTCATGTTCAGCGCAGGACCCTCGTTTTGATTCTGCCTCATTTTTCCAGTGACGTTTCTGTTTGTTTTCTGTTTGCATCTTTGTTGTGCGGCAGGATCGGTGATAATAGTTAATAATTAGCAGCTCAATAGCACTGTTCACCTTCAAAGCAATTTTAGGCATTAAATCACTGCAGCTCTGCTGGCAATATTACAATATTGACTTGTTACTTCACCAGTGTCACAGAGGCAGCAAACCCTGCATTTTTATGGAGGCCAAAATGGGGTCAATTTTTTTAGAGTACAAAATTGGCAAAAAATAAAATTTTCTCCTAGGCTGACACTTCGTTTGCCAAATTTCAGCATAGAGCCAATTTTTAAAGCTGAGTAATAAACACCTGAAAAGTTCTGGTTTATAATGGCAGTGCTGAAAAGCCATTAAATGAATGGCTCCGCTATAACACAAGAAAACCCTCTTAAACTGTCGAAAAACCTGTAAAAGCTGGACGGAGGCTTAGCGAATGCCAGCTTTGCCTTTGAGCCTGGAGCTGAGAGATGTAAAGTGAACCTGTGGGGACTGGTAGGGTAGATCGTTAGGGGTGTCCCTTCTCTGTGATGGGAAAGGGTCCTTTCCCAGGTACGTGGTGGAGCGAGGTGAGCATCTTGTCCCAGGTGAGCACCTCTCCAGGTCTCTCCAGCCATAGGGAGAGGGAAGGCGAGGAGGAGCAGTGGGGACGTTGCTCCAGGGAAGCAGAGGGCAGAAGTTGGGACAACAGGGAAAGCCTGGAGCAAAGGAGGAACGGCGGGATACAAGGCGGCAGGGGGGTTTGCGAGGAAACGGCGTGGGAGGGAGCGGCGCGTGGGGATGCGGGGCCGGGAGCCCGTGCAGCACCAAGGGCGGCTCTGCGGAGAGCACGCGTGGTCCACGGCGACCTGGAGGAAGACATGCCCAGCAAGGCAGCCAGAAGCCCTGAAGAAGCCTCTCTCGACTTTCCTCCTGGGCCCAAAGGGCATTTTTCTGCACGGATTACCGAGGCGGTAAGGGCAGCTCGGCTCCCTTCTGCTTGCGACCTGTGGTTCGCTGGCACATGTGGATGCAAGTGCCGCATCCCCGACGAGCATCCTACGTGCAGATGGCTGAGAGCAAGGTGTCAAAAACCACCTCCCTTGAGGGAGCACGCAGCCTGTGGCCGGCTCGGACCCTCTCCCCTTCCCAGCACGGGGTCTGCTGGCAGAGGGTGCCGCTGGGAAGCCGAGCTGTAAGAGCAGCATAGTAAAATAGCAAATTGACCAGTAAAAGAAATCAGTAAATGAAGGGAACAGCTATTAATGTGCCAAGCCAAGATGTGTAATTATACCCTAGGACTTTTCCAAACTAATACATGTTAAAGGTGTAAAGCTATTAAAGGAGAGATTTTTCTGTACAGGGAACTTACGTAGATAGAAGGATTTACACTGTATTTTATTCTTGTATTATAAGGTATAAGGAACGTTTGAGCAAATCCAGTCATTCCTATTATTACAATATCATACGTTTTTCATACCGTTTTATGCGGTTCTTCAAAAACTTTGGCACTAATTCTCTTTATATTGTTAGGAATTTTCTTTTAAAAACAGAATTCTTTTTCTCAAATAGTTAATTAGATTTTGAACTTCAAATACAGTACTTTTTTTTTTTTTTCCTCCCAAGAATAGGGGTGTTAGATCCATTGTGCTGGCCAAATTACAGTTTGGATAGTTACATTCTCTCTGCTTAATCACCCTGCAATTTCATTCGAGTGAAGGATTTGGTGCCTCAGGTGTCCTGAATTCCTCCAGAGCTCTGTATGGCGGAGTTGCTGCCGCCATCCACCCCAGAAGTGGCTGCATTTAACAGCAGAGAATTGTCGTCTCCTTCCAGAGCATAAATAACAGTTTCACTCGCAGAGATGGATTTTTGTAGTATGTTGTTGTGCTTTGTAGCGAGTTTGTGCTTTCCCAGCCCGAGCAGCCCTGCCCCAAGTCTTTAGGCACATCTGAGGGGTTTCTCTTGCCCACAGGACGGCAAATTTGTTTTAAGGGGCCCCAGACGAATTCCTTCATTTGCTTGTTCACCCTTTGCCATCACGGGTGCCGCGAAGGAGTGGGTCACAGCTGCCCCGCCGCATCCCCTCCTGGCTCGGAGACCTGCTACCTCTCAGCATCGTTTTTTTTCTTGCGAAAAAGAAAAGGATGGGGTTAAGCGGCAGCTGGATGTGGATAGGGGACGTCCATGGGTCATAACCCTTGCTTGCAGACAGGAGCCCCCTTTGCCTGGGGAGGGGGAGCGGGAGGGGAGCACCCTGTCCTTGAGTTCCCTTCGGGCCCCATTTATTTGGGAAGAAGTGATGGATCACGGCATTGCGCTGTCAAGGGCCGGAGTGGAAGTACAAAGGAAAACCCCAAAGCACGCAGCGAGCCCCGCTTAGTGCCGCACAAAGGACTCTGAGCCGGTCGGATGAGCCCAAGGGATCCGAGAGCAAAGTCCTATAGTTGGGGTGTTTGCTTAGCCTGTACGGCTGGCTGTTTCTCGTCCATGTGAAACCAGACGCGCACCATCAAAGTGACTGACGTGGCCAAAGGCCAGGGGATGGCCGTGCCGAAGCTGGGTCTCCTCCTGCCCCGCAGCGTGCCACCGGCTTCTCCTCCCCTCCTGCCCCCCCGTCTGCCGGGCTGAGCGAGGGGATGCTCCTGACCTAGAGATGGCGAGGAGGAGGAGGAGAAGCACCCTACGTGCATGGCAGGGTGGTGGTCGCGAGGAGGCCTCCCTCGCCATGCCCTGCTTCGGAGAAAGCTTTTTATCCGGATACGTGAGAACCCGGGATGGTAACCTTTAGTAGCTGCTCCTGGTAGTTGAGCACTGCCTTGCAGCAAGCACAGGTCCAGTATGGCAACCAGAGGTCATCTTGGAGGGCTCCTCTGTGTCCTCCTGCCTGCAGTAAGTCTTTTTGCCTTTAGCGTTGTTTGCCAGCTTTGCAAATCGCACCGTTCTGCTGCTTTTTTGGCATTTTGGAGGTGCATTTGATTCCTGGAGCCATAGTGCCACCCGTTCGTTCTAGCAGGAGCAGAGATCCCGGTGCCGCTTTCAAACTCCTTCCCCGTGTAACATCAGCAGCGCTGCAGCTTCTCTGTGCGCTCCTGTCTAACCACGAGGGCTGTTGCCTAAACACCTCTCGAAGAAATAATTCAAATTGTTCTGTTGCATGTACAAAGTTAACTGTTTTCCTCTTTAAAGAAAAGATGAGCAAAAGCTCTTCCCATGGCCACCGCCTTTAAAAAAATAAGAAGTAGCTTTTGAGTGTTGGAGGAAAACTTGGAACTATGAGCCAGCTAAATATACTGTATCATGAAACCTTGGGGACCATTGAAATGAGAACAGTGGCCCATTACTGCTAAGAAGGTGTTTTATTGAAAATACGCCGACATGCGTTCCCAACAGAGTGAGTAAAAAACGGCGAGATGCCCAGCGGTGATACAGGTTATTCTCACACATGAACCAGAATATAGAGTTTGGCACTCGTAGGCTGCGCACGAGTAGGCAGCGTAATGGACTGATCGGCGTTTTTACATAAAAGGGCCCATGTTTAATCCGATTTACTTTAATTTAATTCCACGATGATGTATGTGTATGTGTAGGGGTGTGTGTATATAAGTTGTTGTGGAAGTAGATGTGGTTTTTTAGAAGGGGATTCTTTGCGGTGAGGTGAAGCGTTAAGTCTCCTGATGACAGAAGCAGATTACCAGGAGAGGGCAGTGCTTCTAACACTGTATTTCACACCAGCTGTACCTGCACCAGCCCCAGACCGGGGTGATCCAGCTCCAAATGCAAAGCTGGGGGCACTGGGGCTGCTCCAGCCCGCAGCACCCGCCTGCCTGCACGGAGGCAGTGAGCAGAAATCTGGGGTGGCCAGGAGTTCACTGGTTAATACTTAACGGGCAAAAATGTGTTTGATTAGGCGTTTGTTTTGTTGATGTTTCATTCTGTGGGTTTGTTTTTTTTTTTTCTTACCATGGCAACTTTAACATCATGCCAAAACACCTACTTTTGCTCTCGGAGCCATCGCTGTTGTCATGCCCAGTAGGTTATTTTGGTAGACAGGGGTTGTTCTTTTCAAGTGGAGGTGTTGGCATCTCCTACCAGATACCACCTCCAGTCTTTCCTGTCCTAAGAAGGTTTTTCTCTGTGTGAGCACCGTGTTTCAACCCATGGCAAAAAAATGGAGTTTTAATGGAAACTGCAGCATTTCCTCTACTGTACGTGACATAAATGCTATCTCACGTAATTAAGGAAAGTAACCGAGAACAGTTAGTGGTGATTACCTTTCAATATATTGCGTACTTTGGGGCAGAAAAATAAATTATGAATAATGCCCAAGCATACTTGGAACAATTTGCACACTGTGCTGTGAGTGATGCAGACCTGCTGGTAGAAGAGTGTGCTAATAAATTTTACTTCGTGGCGGAAACAAGAGATTACAGTTTATTAGGAAAGGAGATGGCAATTTATTAGGATCAATCAAATATGAATGCAGAGCAAAAATGTTGCCATTTTTATTTATTTATTTATCTGGAAGCATGGGGGGGGTGCAATTATATAAAATTTGTTGTTTACCTGTGATGTTTGATTCATTATTAATATTTTTATGTTTAGAGGGAACCATAATTTTGCTGAAATGTCTTCCATAACTCCTGCACAATCATATTCATAACTCACCTGAATGTTGACACATCCTGCTGTGTATATATAAATTAACTAGTAACACTGGCATTATAAAATGATGCATTAAATGAAGATGTGAATGGTAATTTAAAGCATGCCATGAAGTGAAATTTAAACCATTGTACAACACTGAGGGGATTTAAAGAGCCTTCTTCACGCAGAATTTGCAGGAGCAATAAGAAAAGTGACAGTTTCACATCAAAAAAAAGAGGAGCAACAGGGACACAAGCGTTACTGAAATGTTAATTGCTTTGGTGTTCTATTTTGTTAGACACCATCAGCTGAAAAATCACTTTTCTGCCTGAAGATATTTTACCATGAGGGCATTAGCTGAGATTATTAAAAATGACCAAAAAAAATGTTTACTCTGTCCTTTTCTCAGCACTTTGTGGGTAATAAGTTTCACTGTTTCCTGTTTAGTCAGTTGTTTTCCCCATTTGTTTTTGTAGGTCTTTCAAACAGCAGCAAGGGAAAATGAAGCATTCTCAAAACAGGAAAATGTGATTTAACCCCACAAAAATGGGCCTGGGGATCCAGGAGTGGGAATAGTATCCCAGACGGCTTTTTCCCTCGGAACTGCAAACAGCAGCTTGCTTTTGAACCGGGCCATGGCTCTAGCCTGTGTGCGGAGCAGCGTAATTTGGCACTTGCCTTTGCCAGGTTTGGCGTTGGCTCCAGCGGGCAAGCAGGCTCCTCCGTGCCGCAGCAGCGCCGGCACCAAAGTTCACCTGAATTGCTCCCAAATTTGTACTGGGGGAGCGAGGCGCAGGATTTGGCCCACCATCTGCTGCCAGAAGGCAAAGTGGGACCTCTTTGGCCCTGCCTGCCCAGGGGAGCATCCCGAGGACAAGAGCAGATGAATCGGTGTTTTAGGTAGAAATTGCCTTATATTGGGACTAGGCATAAAATTTCCTAATTTGGGGCAGGTTAACTCTGGTTGGAGGAGGTTGCGCTATGCGGGTGTCTTGTCTTTTCTTTCTTTCTCCCCTGCCCCACAGGCAGCTGAGGCTTTTCGATAGGCAAGTCCACGGCCTCTGCATGGATAGGTACCAGCAGAAGCCTGCGAGTAAAGTGTACATGTACAATAATGGCATAACAAAACCATTTACTCCACTGTACTCATCTTCATCGTCGTTCATAATCTGTTCCTCTTACTTCAACCTTAGAGCCTAGTACCCAGTGATCATTTTCTTTCACCTAGGTGTTGATACCACCACTTAATATGGATCAGATCTCGTGGGCACACGGTGCCAAATAGCCACCTAGTCTGCCACGCTTTTTTAATTTCTTACTTTATGTGTTCTGTTTTGAACGTCCCTGTCTGATTGTCTCTGTCTGTGATGACTCTCCGTAAATGAATGGAATTAAAGTGGGAGTTTATGGTTCTTCTTGGTCTTTTAAAATATTTTGCTGGCTTAGAAATGCATTATATTTCATGGTGACCTTCCTTAACAAGTGCTACCATCTCCGTTACTAAGGGAATAGACTGAAGTTTTTAGCCCACAGCAGATGTTGGCTGAGCTTGCAGGTCTGAAGCTTTTATATGAAAGGATATAAAATCCTTTAAAAATACGGCTTGCAGGTTCTGTGGCCAGCACTCAGTGCTTAGATAGCACCTCTCATTTTCAAAGTGTTTTGAAAATATTGGTCTACAGAAAATCCTGAAATGAGTAGCATTAGCCCGTGTTGCAGATGAGGAGACAGAGATGTCGAGGCCGTTGACTGCTTTTGAAGTGGTAGGCATGCAGGCAACGCCAGAGCCAGGCCAGAAATGTTGCAAACTGAGCTCTCAAAGAGAGAGGCATCCTCAATGTGATAGCCATTAAAAAAAAAAAAACCACACCAAAAAAACCCCTAGAAATTTCTAGGTGACTTGCCTAAGGCTAGGGAGAATTCTCAGTGCGAGAACCAGCACTATGCTTTTGCTTTGCATGTAGCTCACTGAACAAAGTGGTAGGCTTGATAGACTCCCCTTTTTTTTATACATAGAGTTAAGTCAGAGATTAGTCCAAAGGCGTGTGGTCAGCTGGCAGATCAGGGCAGAAGGTGGGCGCTGGTCTTCCGTGGAGGTGCGTGTACCTGGATACGGCCGTGGTGGAAAATAAGCATTGAAGATGTGACTCTAATTAGGACTGAGGGTTATGTGTGGGTGAGAAGTTTGTGCTGAGGAAGACAAGATAGATCAGAAGAGTTCCAAACTGGGGTCCGTGGAGCATCCTATGACTGGTCTGCAGAGACTGCCCGGGCGTGCAGCCCCCTCGGTGTTTGGGCTGCAAAGTTAATCAGGGTGTGTGAAACGCACGGAGCTGTTTCGTGCGATGCTCCTTCGCCATCAGCGCGGTTGGGAACGCTGCCACAGTGACGCTCTTACCAAATGCGGCGGGGAGGAGGAGGTGGTCCGCAAGAGAAGCTGTTGAAAAGTTTAAGTTTGTGTATTCTGTAATATACTCCCCAAAGCAATCTGAGTTCCTCGAGATTACTTTGAAGTCCAGGACAGGAGGGATTCTCTTAAGCGCGGGCGATAATTATTACTAGCTCATTGCATGTGTTACTGGTTTATATTATTACTGAGCGTCCAGCGTGTTGGAGTGTGTGCGTATTTATTTGCTTGACTTTGCATACAGATAATACTTACAAATACCGGCTGTTCCCGTGCCCTTTATGTGCTGACCTGCTCGGTACGTGTGTGCTCCTTTAAGAGGCAGGCGCTTTCTGATTCATGTAGGCTGTTTCTGGCAGATTTAGGGTCTTGCAAAAGATGCCCTTAGTCCCTTATTAAATATTCATAAGAGGGTGGGGTCACATTTTTGTGACCTGAAAAAAATCCCATTAATAAATTTGTTATCTGACACGAAAACACTTTAGGGTGGAAAGCAATCCGTATCGCATCCCATTTAACATCAGATCACAAGTTGTCAGTAAATTGGGTCCTTTGTCTTTGCTTCTTGTGAGGTTCTTTAGCAGCATAACTAATGGGGCCATTGTCTAACAGCCCTCGACTCCTGCAAATAAAGTACGGTTCTGCCTGGGAACGGTGTCAGGGCGGCTTCTGTCTTCTCAGTTACTTGGCACATAAAGTAACCGTCTGCATCGGTTACACGTGAAAATGTAAAAAAGACCCAACGTTGAAATAGCGGGAGAGATTTTACCAGATATTGCTGCCCGCGATGAAGCGGATGGGAGCTTTTTGGGCAAGACAAAATAGTTTTCCAGGACCGTGGCAGTCCCTGGGTGAGAGGCAGCACGCTGACGAGATTTTGTTCGTGTATCGAAGTCTGGGGGGGGACGACAGGGACAAGAAAAGTGTTTCTTTGAGCTCGCCCGCATGAGAGTTTGAGGAAGCTTGTTCTGAGTGACGTGAAACCGCTAACCCCGCTGGCACAAAGGTGCCGCAGACCCAAACACGACGTTTCGCTTCCGCCAAACTCGAGGCCTCGGCTGCCTTTAAAAACAGGTACCCGTGGGTGCCGCCGCTCAGGTGCCGGCGTGGGCCCTGTGTTTCGAGGGTCCCCCCGCCGTGCTGGCGACCGACCCCTCTTTGCTCAGCGGAGGGAGGACGGGGAAGACGTTCGGGTTCTCAGGCCGGGCGCGCCGGTCTGGTTCGGTGCAAACTCCTGTTGGAGGCTTCTGGTGGTGGGGCGTTTGGGGGTTGGGTTTTATTCTTATTGTTGTTATTGTTTTCCGGAGTTGAAACCCTGAGCTTTCAGGGAGAGGGCTGTCGGGAGAGGCGAGGGGAGAGTAAAAGCCACTTTTTTTTTTTTTTTTTTTTTTCCCACGGGAGAAGAGAAACTTGCTGCGGGAGGAGGGCGAACCTCTCCGCGGGTGCTGCGTGGCGATGCCACAGCTGAGGCGGCTGCCGACAGCAGCGTGCTAGCTGACACTTCCCCCCCTTCTCCCCCGGGCACCCACTCCCCGCAAAACAGATTTATTTCGGGGGGAGGGGGGGTTGCTTTTAAAACAGTTTCGCGGCGGCGGGTCGCTGCGGGACGGGCTGTCGTCTGGAGAGCGGCCGGCAGGTCAAGAGGGCGCGGTGCCCGCCGCGGGAGGAGGAGGAGGAGGAGGAGGAGG
>NW_010972438.1:5553533-5553902 GCF_000737465.1 Haliaeetus leucocephalus
GCGATGCTGCGGGCTCCGCGGGTGGCGGTGGGACTTTGGCGGGAGGGTCCGCGGCGTGTCCGGCGGCGGCCGTGAGAGGAGGGAGGTACAGCCCGAGCGTCTTTCGCAACTCGCCGAAGGTTTTTTGGTGTGTTTTTGTTGTTTTTTTTTTTAAAAAGTCCCGAGGTTTGTTTGGTGCCTTCGCTTTTGTTCTGACAGTTCGGGGGCGCGTAGCTGGGCCGGGCGGGTTTGACTGGGGGGCTGTAGTTTTGCAGAGGAGCGAGGAAGGAGGGAGAGCGCACGGAGCCGGGCAAAATACTTCGTCAGGTTTAAATGTCAGGAACCGGGACCGCCGAATGGATTCGCCGGTCAATTTTACCGGGGCGGGGG
>NW_010972438.1:5553912-5595888 GCF_000737465.1 Haliaeetus leucocephalus
GGCAGGTTGGGGGGGGGGTGGGGGGGGGGGGGGGGATGAAGTGAGCGAGGTTTGGTTTTGGCGTTGACTGGTGCTACGAACCCCGGTGAAATAAATGTAACGGGATCTGAATGTAGCCGAGTTAAGTGTCAACCCTGCGAGCCAGTATTTCAGTGCAAATGAGCTGGGTTTTGGAGGGTTGGGGGGGGGGGAGGAGGGAACCCTTAGGAAGTGGGTGGTAAGTTTAGAGCAAAGTGCATATACACTCTTCCTCTTTGGAATTAACTCCTTCAAAGCCAGCTTGTTCTACGAAACACTGAGGGGTGCCACTTGTCCTCGTCCTGGTGGTAGGGAAAAGTCACTCGGTAACACGACGCAGTTGTCTCGGTGCATGTGCCGGCGTTCGAAGCGCTACCATTTTATATTTTTAAATAAAAACAAGTTTGGTGGCAGGAAATGTGAATCATTCGGGGTGACTAAGATCTGTTTATGAAAACGAAATGGTTGGATTTATTCTAGCAGCGAGCGTTGAATTGCTGACTACAATAAATCGATAAAAGTTTATTTCTAATAAAAAGCGACTTACGCAGGGTAGTTTGCCTTTCTTATAAATAAACTGAAATGTTAAAATCTTGTTCATTTGGAGCAAAGCTAATTTCCATGCCTGGTGCTGCCGGGCCCGATCCTGGAACAACTTGTGCATGTGCAATAGCTGTGATAGGGGAGGAGGCTCTCTGCCTCGCTTCCCCCCCCCCGAAGCAGTAAGCGCTCTGCCTGCTAAATGAGTATTTGCTGGATCGGGCCCCTCCTAAGTATGTTTACTGTGCAGAGCTTTCAGGCATCTTGCGCATCTTTGCATCAAGTTAAAAAGCAATTCTGTTTGCTTTTAGCTCTTTTAAAAGTCACGGCTAAAATACGCGTTTGTATGTGAAAGTGTCATCGGAGCGTGCTTCTGACTGGTTAAGAATTGGCTTTTGTTGATTGTGTATTTATTGCAGTAGCAGCCTAGGAAGTCTCTAAAAGCAGGCACTCTCCTCTTCTCGGAGCCGGTGGAAAATCAGCTGTCAGGGGGCTTTCAGTGATCTCCTGTGACTACTTCCAAAAAATTTCATTGATAAGGCTGCAGAGATGAAACCCAAGTCCTGCCTAAACAGAGTAGCTGCCTTGGCCTAGACTGTGATAGAGCTGAACTGCAAACTGATTGGTCTGACACTTTATAATCAAAGTTGATTTATTGTTCATTAGTAGTGCATTAGCCCTTTCAGGCAAGACAGTTATTTGTGTAGTGGCCTGTCAAACAAAAGACCGCTAGCACCTGTCATTTCTAAACCATGAGATAAGCAAGCAGATATTAAGATAATGCAAATCGAAATAGACTGGAACGAGGTAAAGTTCTAGCAATTTCCCCTGTAAGAAATACCGTTTTATTTAACGTGCTCGTGTTTAGCATATAGAGGGATTGGACTGTGGAGCGAAGGAGTTCCCCTACACCGGGACCATCGGGAGGAGAAGGCGTTGGCGATGAGCTGGGCGTGCGTGGCGTGTGGTTTCAGAGCACCGCCGAGGTGAGGAGGCAGCTGGGGCAGATAATGAATTGGGAAAAGCCAGCGGGTGATACCGAAGATGGAAGTGCTATTTTGTAGCCTTAATTTAATTTTGTTTGATTTTGGTTTTAGCTTGAGAGCAAGATTGAGGCACTTTCCCGTGTTTTGTCCCCGACTCCTTCCTCCTCTTCCCAATGGGCAGATGTCATGAAACGATGCTCTTAACTGGCAGGGGTTAATTATATGAAAACTTGATGACATCACGGCAGAGCTGTGAGAATGTCAAAATACATCTGCTGCCATATTCAGACATATTGCTCTCCCTCCTCTCCCCCTATATCAGCTCCCCTCCCCTTCTCAAAAGGGAATGATCTCATGACATAAAACAGAAAACAACACAAGTGTCAAAAGAAAACAAAATTAGTGAACTTTTGTCTGCCACCATAGAAACGAGGATTAACTTATGTTATTCCAGAGCATGGAATGGAGACTATCTGCATGAGGATATATAGTGTATTGTCTTCTGTGAATTTTCATTTGACAGGGATTTTGGAGGCTGTGATCTTAATTAAATCTCAACTGACTCAAATAATGCATCTAAAGGCATGCAGTGTTGCGTAACCTTGCTGAGTTGGTAAACCATAAATCATCAGAAAGCTTATGATAGGAAGGGCTGCTTTGAAATTTTTTTTTGTTTGCTACAGTTGGGGTTTTTTTTTTTTGGTCTTGTTTAACATACACTTTACTGTGCTGTACCATTGTGCCCTCCCTTTTTCAAGCAGTGTTATTTTTGCTTTAAGAAAATAAATGCTCTGAGACGTGCTCTGACCAGTCACTTAGCTGAACTAAAGAGAAGTCGTAAATATAATGGGATTGACAGCGAAGAAATGAAATCCCAGCGCTGGCTTTCTGGGGATCTCGCTGCTCATAGGAAGGTGCGGGTGCCTCACGTTGTTCTACAGCTGGATGAGCCCTCTGCACATTTAAGAAGTGTAACTCTCGGCCCCACGCTGAAATTTATTCTGGGGCGTAAGTAGTTATTGGACACCACTGTGGAGTCGTAACGTATCGCCCCTGGGTTGTAATGGGTCACAGATGGATTATTGCACTAATGGACGGTGGGCTTTGACGTCTGCGCAAGTCGAGCTGATTTTAGTTGTGTGCAAGGAAGAAAAGGGTTGCAACAGTTGTGTGGAGAAGGTTAAAGGGGATTTTTAGCCATTGAAAGTGATGGAGGGCAGTCAGAGCAATTTCTTATGCAGCATTTCAACCTGGCAGTGCTCGAGCACTGATGTTGCTTGAGAATCATGTTGGTTTTAAAATACTGAAGCTAAACAAACTACTGTTTCAGTGTAAAATGCTTTGCTTTCTGTGTTTGTGATTGCGTTCCCTGGGCAGCTGAAGGAAAGGTAAGGGGAGAAGGATCTTTGCATTCAAAAGTTTAAGGAGTTGCAAGGCTCTTGTGCTTTCTTGCTCTGTGTTTCTTAGTTGCTTTTGAGCTGCTGTAGACAAACCTAAGCTGGAAGGACAACGTGCTTGGATTTACTTTGTGAAAATGTTTCCTGGTAGCAAGATAACTTACTGGTGTTGTTTTCCCCCCTCTTTTCTAGGGAAAAGCGGTAGCAGGGGTAGTTTTACCAACACCTGCAAAACTAGATTGTGGGAAAGTCCTGACACTATAAGCTAAATTTGTTATTGTTTGGTGAAAGGCTTGGCTGGTTTTAAGCAGTTTGTTTGTTTTATTGAAAGCAGAACTGCATTACTGGAAACTACTTTGCTGTAGTTCAGTTAAAATGTCCTGTACTGTTTTGTTTTTATAAGGTGCTTACTTGCTCAGCTTCATTTTCCAGTTACAAGGAAAGGGAAAAAAATACATCATGCACTCATCTGCAGATCTAAAGTGGCTGTGTAGAGATTGGGGAGAGAAGCAGCACTGGCAAATATCTCTTCCCCAGCCTTTTTTTTTTTTTTTTTTCTTTCCCCTTTTCCTTTTTAACCATTCCAGCACAGTCCTCTGCTGGCAGGAGGATCTGTAGTTTGTACTGAAGTTGAGCGAATGTTGGAAAACCCAGACTGAATATTGAACAAATAAGTGGAATTGCTAGTTGCTCTGTGCACTAGTTTCGGACAGATTTGCCTTCATTGATTAGGTAAGATGCTCTGTTATTTGGGAGGGACAACACCCCCTCCTCCCCAAACTGACAACGGGTTTTAATTTTTAAGCTTTATCTTGCCCTTAAATCTGAAACATCATTGTTCAAATAACTGAGAACAAGGTAAACCAACAACATCAAAAAGGTCGGCTTCTGTGATTTCTCAAGGGCTTGTTATTTTGTACTTTCCAATTCTATTTGATGTCTTGACAAAACAAGATGACACAAGGGAGAATACATTAAATTTTGATTTTCATCTAACCTGTTACAGTAGTGGCAGCTTAATTTCTTTTACTTTTTACCGAAGACGGCTCTTTGCACAATTACTCTAATTGCCACGCCACTTTATGAGAAGGTTTCTTCACGGGTTTCCCATTTGCCTTGATTTTGTGAGGCATTTTTTTGAACGTGCTTTGACCTTTAACACGGCGTGCTTGCTGGTTGGAGTGTGTCTTCATTAGAAGTAAATCAGTGAATGGCAAGATTGTCAAAGAAGCAACTGATGTTTTCTCATTAGAATCTAATTTGCACCGTTGTGCTTAGCTGTGATGTTCAGCTGTAGGTGTCTGCCGTAGGTGTGAATAACTGCACATTTTAAGCAAATAAAGTTTACAACTGTTATAAAGGCTACGCTGGCAACCAGAGTGGCAAAGCCCAACCGAGTGTTTAAGCAGAGCTCTGTTTTGTATGGGAAATAAACAGCATGATTTAACCAGGTGAATATTTTTCAAGAGCTCATTTAATTTTTTTCAGCTGGTCAGGACAGTGTGTGTCTTCTCAAATGCCCCAAGTTTGAAGAGCACGCAGCTACCGGTTCGACTCTTGCAGGAGAAAATACTCAGGGAGTGGAGAGAGGGCTCATCCTTCCCTAGAAATCTCTGTTGGGAGTTGCAGTTCTTAAAAATCTACGGGGGGGGGGGGGGGAAAAAAAAGCCCCTCTGTGTAACACTTCCCTTTTGCTCACATGAAATTCTAGGCATATTAAATGTTGCCGGTTCAATCACGCTCTTTTATTATTTAATTAAGCTCTCCTTAATGTATGTATGAATTAATACACAAATGTAAGGAGTCTGACATGATGATCATTCTCAGTATATTAAGGGTGTTTGGGAGAGAGAGGGTTTCAAGGGGTTTTCAAGGGCTTTAGGGGTATTTTGGATGTTTCTAAGCAGGATTGCTTTTGGTTTATTTGAGGCTTTTTTGGCAGAATACGTTGATCTAACATTTCCTCTCCTAAACTCTGGAAAAAAAAAATGGTTTTTTTTTTTTTTTTTTTTTTAACTGAGCCATTATAAAATATCGCTACTGTTCAGAACCATGTACAGCAGGTTATAATTTTTCCTTGCATGCTGGAACGGGAAACAAAAATGGTAACTTTTTAAAATGTGAAAAATGATGATGATAATCTCGAGGTTGAAATCTCACTCAGCTTATTAAATGAGTATTTGGTTGTGTGTGTTCAGGTTTAGTCTCTATTTGACAAATGTTAGATGTAGAAAGGATTTAATTTATGTAAACTTTATATTTTTATGCAAATTAAATGGGTATTTATTATAGCAGAAACAATTATCCTGGCACTTAGTGAGAAACCTGGTATGCATGAGAAGTGGTAGATAAGATCAGATGTTTCATTCTGTAAACAAATACAAAAATATTCCCGTTTTTCCTTAGCTAGAAGAGAATACTGAAGACAGCAGACATCCTGCCATGCCGGGGAATGTCAGCATAGCCCATCGTACTGTCTTCCATGGGTCAAAGGGAGATCTTCCCTCCTGATAAAATATAATAAACAAAATTATAATAATAAAATGCTAATTTAATTTTAAAGAGGGTTCCCCCCCCCCCCATCTCTTTTAATAGGGAGTTGTATTGTTACGGAGAGAACAGTTATGCTAATGACAGACTACTTAGCTGATTTTACATTAATATAATAAACATTACCTGTCTTAATGTGTTGTACTGTATTGTGGCAAAATAACTAAGTCTAGAAGAGATTCCATTTTGCATAATGAAACAGCATTGCAGTTTCTGCCTGAATAATTCTAACGGCGGCATTTTTTTGTTGTTATTTTGGAGGATGAAATGCTATGCTGGAAATGTTTTAGTCTCAGGATGGAAGCAGGTCCTGCCTTCAGCACTTCTTATTTTGCTGGGCTCTGCTCTGGCTTGTGGCATCGTGCTTCTCTGTTTGCCGGTGTATCAGTGGTTTATCTTCTCCTGTGGCATGAGCAAAGCTGTTTTGCGTTGTTTCGGCTGAGATTTTTTTTTTACATTTCAAATATATTGCACATAATAGCTTTCTAATAAGACAGCTCAAGTTAATTGTTTGGTTTTGCCTAGCCGTATCTATTTTTATTTGTAGCCTGGTATTTTTAACTGTTCCTCAGCGACTTGCTCTTTCTGTGTTGAGCTATGTTTTGCTCCGTTTAACTTTTATCACAAAATCTTTAACCGAAGGATTGCTGTTTGGAAATCCAGGGTGCTTGGTATGAGGTCTTACTGAAATCAAGTTTGAACATACATCGCAGGAGAAGAGGATTTTCTGGCAGAGTTATTCTTTATGAATTAAGGAAATCCTCCCCATCTTCCATGCATGCCTGCTAACAGTTAACAGGACCACAACCGTATCCAACACTGAAAGCACGTTGTGTGAAAATGGCATTCTTTTTTTTTTTTTTTTTCACTTCATACAAGATTAAACTACTTGAAATTATTTAGCTAGTATTTAATTATATTAATATCACTGAAAATGGGGGAATGGAGATGATTAAATAGGACTAAATCATTTTCATCCCCGTGACCCTTGTCTGGGTTGTATGGAGGAGTGACAAATGCATCCCTGCTGTAACTGGGTTGTGAAGTGAAAGGTGAACTTGGCCCAAGTTTGTGCAACTTTTCCCTTGGTCAGTCTGACCAAAACACGGCGTGTTTGCAGAGCTTGAAACTGGGGGTAGCGGAGGGGACCGCGGGGGCCGGGAGGGCTTTGGGGGATGCAGAAGAACAGCGGGCAAAACCTTGGGAGAAATAGTGTCTGAAAACAATTGTGAGTATTAAAGACATTTTTTGCCGTTGATGGTATTAGCATGTCAGCAGGTCTATACTAGTACAGCTCCGAAAGCCAAATTGCAGCTGTATTTTTACCTTCACTGCCAGGCTTACATGCAGCTGGGTATCTACCACACCCTATTGTTATCAGTCAACAATACCAAAAGTGGTTCATTAATCATATCAATAACAACAGTCGTGTTTCATGTGGAAAACAGGAATAAACAACTTAAAAAAAGATGCTCTGCACGCTAACTTAACATTCTTTAAGTATATCTGCCAGTAGTTTAATTTGAACTTCAACTCCCTGAAGGCAGTAAGACAGAATTATTTTAGTTCTTCATAAACTGCCTTCTGTGATTCATTGTTAACTCATAAAACACGCTCATTTTCATGTACTTAAACAGTTAAGCCATTTTTAAAGTTGGTTTGTAATTTTTTTTGGCAACACATTTAAGTTGACATCTGAGAGATAGAAATCTAAGATTAATTTATAGCCTTCAGTTTAGGTTTCATTTACTATCGGACAAAATATCAGAAATAAATATTTTTTATCTAACGTAATGTAAAGTATATTGCACAGTGTCTAAAATAAAGTTTAGTTTTGACTGAATACACTCAAAAAGGGACCCATAAATATTAGAGAGCTGTAGTTAAGAACTTACATGACTGTTTTAAATACTATTGATTTAAACCACTGGCTAGATTTTATGAATCAAAGTGTAATTTCCAAGCTTTGGCTATATTTCTCATCGCTAAAGCACTCTCTCTTGTGTGCCTTTAGCAGCTTTCCAGACATTCAACACGGGATTAAATGATAGTAGTTACAATGATCAATAGGTTAAGACCGGTACAATCACTCTTACCGCTAATGACCTCGGTAGTAATGGGTAATAAAGTGTGGGCTATAATAGCCTATTGCTGGTGCTGCATGCCCTTTGATTCCTAGTATTACCAGGGACTAGCTACATGAAAAAGTTGGACGTTGGGAGTTAAGAGAGTGGATATATAGGCCATCATTCTTAACTATTTCAAGTCCTCAAACCGTACATGCGCCCACGCCTGTCTGGGGCGCGCGTGTCGTTTTTAACACGGTAGTTTCTGCTTTATTTGAATTTGTTTGTAAAAGGTTTCCATGAGGTGCTTTCGTGATAAGCTGAAGCGCAAACTTTGACTAAATGTGGCTGTTAGCCGTGTTTATAAATGGAAGGCAGGACCTTCTTTAGGGGCACAGATGTGGTGTGAAAATGTGGTTTCAGATGGTAAAATGAAGTCGAACGGATCAATGCAAACTTGTACTCCTAGGCATGCCATATATATATATATAATTCTTTTTTTCCTTGCTGGTTAAGAGCTTCTGTTCTAGCAAAGAGTGTGCAGCTGGGAGATTCTTCACCGGAAGGTACGTGGCCAGTTTTCAAAGGTAGGGCCAAATCCTGAGATTTATCCCAAGATAAACATGCAAAAAAGCCATGGAAGTGAATGGGAGTTGTCTCTGCATAGCTGACGGCAGAATGCGGCCCTTCATATTAATCACCGATGTGTAGGGTTTACAGCACCCCACCCTATTCCTGTCCGTATCCCTGCTTGTCGTCATAAATCTGACTGAAGAGTATTTGTGTTGTCTATCTTCCAAGAAGGGCACAGAAAACATACTTAAACATGCTTCCTCTTCTGCTCGCCCTGTCCAACTTCAATGAAAGGTAGTACAAACCCGAGGGTAAAGTAAACTTCTCTGGGGATGAGAATAATGAAGGTGAGTCACGCTTCGGGGCGAAGATAGTGACGGCAGTATTTAATTAAATAATTTTCTACTCCCAGAAAAGTTTTTGAAGGACTACGGATTAAGATATTCTGAATTAATGGGATTACCCATCCTGGTGACTCGGTGTCCTCGGAGCTGGTCCCGCGTGGTGAGGCCGCGCCGTGGCACGGCGGCCGGCCGCGGGCTTTCCCGTAGGCGCGGGCAAGCGACGCCGGCCACGGCAGAGCGGCCGCTGGCTTTGGCGAGACTGGCGTTTGACCCGTAATTAAATGTCCGTTCGCCAGCGTCCACGCCGGCCTGGACCACGTTCGATAGGTGGGAACACGCCGCGCCACGGGGAATGCGCGCGGGACCTCGCCGTGTCGGCGTTGGTGGGATGTCGGAGGCGTGCGAGCCTTTGCGAGACTTTGCTCAGACGAATGTTTTCAAGGCAGCGCCTGGCCCTGGCACACAACATGTACACAACAACACGGGGAGATGTGCGGTGTACATGCGTCTGACCTTCAGGAACCATTTTTAGTTCATCAAAATTAGTGATGCTGAGAAATCAGGACATCAGTGCATAATGACTGTGAAATTAGGAATGAGAGCTTGCTATGCAAATGACAGGACAAATCATGTGAAAAAGTCAAGATAAACTGCATATTAAGACATTATGTTACATAAAATTAATACTGCATTTCTCTCTTGCTTACTGCTACACTGGAAGATTTTTTTTTTTAAAATCCTTTATCTTCTGATCAGCTATTGTCTGCTGATTTTTTTTAAAAAGTGGTGCACAGAAAAAGTGCTAAACATATTATTACCTTTTATTGTAATACATGAGATGACAGGAGATCCTTTTTAGCAAAGTATATCCTTTACTGCTTTTAGTTTTGTGCTGTCATGTATTTGATTTGAAACTATAGAAAAGTAAGGTGCTCAAATATTACTGTTAAAACTCATATGGGTTTTGTCTTTTCCTCTATTGTGGTTTTTTTTCCTCCTTTTCTTTTCCTTTTTTGGGGTGGAGGATAGAGGGGTGGGTTTCTAGGGAAATAGTCTTCTTGCATTACTAGGACTGACAAAATGGTTCTCATGTAGTCTGCAAATTAAACACAAGTGCAGTGATTATTTTGAATAGCTAAATTACATTCTAGAAAGCTTGCAGAATTCATAGCATTGTCATTAGGTATCCGCTTGAATACAATTTGTGTAACCTTGGCCAAGACAGCCTGTCATTTTAATGTCAGTGTTTTATCTGAACAAGACATCATCCTTTCAGATACAGTGTACAGGTTCCTTGCAAAGATGCCCGTGCAGAAACGTGTTAACAGTTGCAAATATGAAATGCTATCAAGTTCATCACTGTAGCTGTTTGTCACTGAAATGTCATGGAAAGCGGCTTTTAATGGTATCTCACATAATACGAAAGAATTGAAGACATCTGTATGCTGGGTGAATATGGAATGGTAAAGACATCGTGGTAGGGCCTTTCTGTTAAAATTGCATAGGAGTCTAGTGC
Organism: Haliaeetus leucocephalus; assembly: GCF_000737465.1. NCBI lineage: Eukaryota > Metazoa > Chordata > Aves > Accipitriformes > Accipitridae > Haliaeetus > Haliaeetus leucocephalus. The sequence continues at coordinate 5,563,903 of NW_010972438.1, forward strand.
TGTTATTCACATCACTGAGCCTTCCTTCAATTTTCTTAAAAACCTGTCGTAATAGGGTCTAGATCCCATCAGCGCGGGATACTCGGCTGTTGGATTTCTCTACAGAAGGCAAGGGCTTTCTGGGAGGGAAAGGACCCAGTTGACATTTTCTTGTAAAAATAAGTAAATCTTAACAGGGTTTACCATACTGCTTGCTTTAAAGAATTCCCATCGCAAGAGCGTTTCGCAAAAGGGGAATTTAGCCGCCGGGAAAACGTGGTCGGTACCTCTGTGCCTGCCGCGGTGGGCCGTGAGGACTCTCTCGCCTTCAGCGCCCTCGACGCCAGGCGCGGGGATGGCGGGCGGCACGTCGGAGCCGTGGCGATGCGCTCTGACCCCCTCTTTGCTCTTCTCTCGCCCTTCAGGTTCCAGTGTCGGTGGCTATGATGACACCTCAAGTGATCACTCCCCAGCAAATGCAGCAGATCCTCCAGCAACAAGTGCTAACTCCCCAGCAACTCCAAGTCCTGCTCCAACAGCAGCAGGCACTCATGCTTCAACAGGTAATTGTTTCCTTAACAGCTGCTCAGGTGGCCCCTATAGATAGCGGAGGGCTTCGCCTCCCAAAATGTTCCCGGGGAAAGAAGCTGCCCGCATCTCGGGTCCGAACCTCGGAGCGCCTGTGCTCCGAGATGAACTGACTGCTCTTTTGTTTTTAATTCTAGAAATAGCTACTGGAAACAAATCCAGGGAGTAGTGCTAGGAGCGTATCCAAGATCAGCTAAATAATACAGATGCATATTTAAGTGTCAGGACTTCGGCAGATGTCCCTGTTGCTTTTGCCCGCGTCCCCCAGAAAACATGGCGTGCCCTGACTAATGGGAATAAACAAGGTAGTGGGGTGACTCTTCCCATTTTAGACCTTATTGTGTCCATCTGGAACCGTCAAGGACTATGGCAACGCTGGCAATAAAAGTGAAGAGGTTCGCAAGCCTTAATCTCTTTGATTTCAGCCAACGTATGCTGTGCGGTGTGTCAGTGTTTCTCACAGCCCGTGGTCCTTTTTCAGCCGTACCGCTGAAAGGTACGGCATACAGCGGGGGCTTGCGAATCCCGGGCGGGCATCAGCATCCACCCCAGCCCGACCTTACGTGCTCCCTCCTGGCTGCCACGCTCCCTCCTGCCCATGCCGGAGCGCTGCCTGAGCGGAGCACATCTGGGGAGCGGGGAGGAGGAGAGTATTTCCCAGGATGTCTATGCATGTATTGAACAACACTTAATACAGTCAAACCCTATCATTTAGAAAGCATGTGTGTTTCACAACAGAGATTCGCCAGGCTCTCTCAGCAAGGGCATTTTGGCTTTGTTGTTACAATCAAAGGTCATTCCTTGCCTTATTTTAATTAGTTTGTGTAGAAAATGGTATGTTTTTCATCAGTTCATTTTGGAGATTACTTTTCAAACGATAATGCCAAGAATAGTCAGTGTGCACTGAATTTATTGTTGAGTTTCAAACTAAAGGTCAGACCATTACAGATAAAAGGATGCTATTTTTCAAATCACAGTTTGTGTGTTACACCAAAAGGGACACTGAATTGGCTCTCCACTTTGTTACTTACCATCTTTCCTTTTCTTTGTAGCAGCAGCTTCAAGAGTTTTATAAGAAACAACAGGAACAGTTGCAGCTTCAACTTTTACAGCAACAACATGCTGGAAAACAGCCTAAAGAGGTACAGACAATACCCATTTTACTTTCAAACCACAGATCCCCGGGGACTGTCTAGTGGCTATTAAACTGTCATTCATCTTATAAATGATTGCACAACTGAACTGACTCTATCGGGTCTCAGCTTTCAGATTTAGAGTTATTGTCCTGTTTTCGCCTGTATTTTCCTGTGCTTTCCATTTGCTTGCTGCCACATATTTTATAGCAGGGGACCATGCCTTGATGTTCAGTATGAGTACTGGAGCAAGCATCTAGACTTGTATCTTGGGAGAGCGCTTTTGGAAGTTAGTTATGTTGGAAAGGGGAGGGGGCAAGGCAGCAGGCCCAGATACGGCCCTGTCCTCTCTAAACAGGGCAAAACGCCAAGAGACGTTGAGTTTGGGCTTGCCGTTTCCAACCGGAGAGGTTCTGGTTGCGCATTCCTCGCAGCATGGGCTTAGCAGGAGGGACCGCGCTGGAGCAGCATGGGTGGTGACGCGGAGGAGCGAGGTCTGAGAGGTAGAGGGAGCGTGGGAACGCTGCCCGTTTGCGCCGTGGCCGCGGGAGACCCCGCTCCGATGCCACCGCGGTCCGTGGCAGGAACGGGACAGGCCAGGGTAGCTTCTGCCTGCCCTTTAAATACACTTCCCTTGCAAAATACCTGTCACGTCCTAAACTTTGTTGATGTTGGTGTGCTTAAATTTAATTCTGCTGCAGTTACGTTTCTTTTTAAGGTGCCGAGTTCACCTCTCTAGTCACGAGGAGTTTGAGACTTTGACGTTTAATCTGACATCAGTGCTGGTTTAGGTAGATCCTAGAAAGCTGCCTCTTGGCACGAGGCGCTGCGTGATGTCCTGCCATAGCGGCAGCACTTGTGTGTCACTTCACGAGTGGTGCCGCTCGAAGCACGCACTGATTTCTGCACACAGACACACACACACCCCCTCTTGAAAATTTGGCAAATTGTGCCACCTGTGCCAAGTTTCAACCCAGAGCGAATTTTTCCAGCTGAGTTATAAACCCCTGAAAATAGGGGGGTTTATAATGGAAACGCTGACACAACCTTAACCATAGCGCGCTTACGGGCGCCACTATAATAAAAAGGGAACAGATTAAAAAGTGTCTAAAATGTAAATCTAAAGGACTAACAGTAATTAAAATGGAAATGGCACAGGGAGGGAAGGCATGTAATTGTGAGATATCACTGTGCAGAATGCTCTCAGCTTTGTTTTGCTGGCTGTTTTTCTAATTCAGTAGGGCTTACTCATCAGTGGCAGTTCAATGCGCGTTAATGACTCTGGGATGCAGGCATCACTCTGGACAAAGAAATGATTATTGTGCGGTCAAAAGAAGTTCAAAGACAAGAAGGGAATTTCAGTTTTTTCCTTAGAGATCCACATTCAAGAGCATATAAATTAAGCCAAATGTTAAAAACCACAGTCTGAAAGCTGACTTCAAAGTCACAACTCTCTAATTAATGAACTGCGAGCTTCAGTTTGGACAAGTCGTGGTTTGATGCGCCCATAAATCAACATGACAGGTCTGTTTCACAGTCTCAGACAGCGCTTGTCATTGAGTCACATCAGATGTAAACACAGCAGAAAAAAGAGGGAATATGAAGGAGGTGCAATTGATCAACAGAATTGGTAAAAACCCACTTTTGAAACGCATTATGCATGATCACAGGAAATGGCGATAGCCTCAAGAGGCTTTCTCCTTCTGCTGTTGCTTTTTTGAATCAGATTTCTAACAGCCTTCAAAAGGGAGAATAAGAATTATGGAGCTTCTCCCCTGTGGCTGGCAGGCAATAACCCCCTGTTGTTATTTTGTGCTTCTTTCTTTTCAAAGGCGTCAAAATTTAGTTTTTTAAAGATCTTTAACTCTATATTTGAAGACAAACAATAAAGGGCTGCCACTGTCATTCTTATCAGTTACCAGGGATTGTATTTTTTCTTTCTGTTGCCACTTCTTATTAACCTCTTATTTGGTCTATTAGACATAGTTTTGAATGCAAGCCTGCATGCTGGGAGAACATGAAAGTTCAGATGAGCTCAGAGGGCAGATAAAGAAATTTGAAGGGGAAAGTTACACAGCAGAATGAACGATAAAAGTTAACTCTTCTAAATTGCTGTTGTCAGACAGGAGAGCATCTCAGACACAAAGATGAGGGCTTGGAGCTTAAAGGAAAAAAAATACTTTGTGTTAAAAAAGACGAGAAGGGAAGTTAGACAATGTGATGGCATTTCAATATCTAACATACTGATTTACTGTGGTCACACTTCTGATATTACACTATCGAAAGCAACAATAAGAAAGGCCTCCTTCCTGTTTCAAGAAGAGCATTTTAACATGGTGGCTGTTAAGAGAACAAGGGGCCCAAGCCTCTTCAGCTTTTTCCAGCGTTTTGGGGGAGTATTTTTCCTGATGGTTTCAGTAGAGGCCCATTTTAACGATGCATTTCATCCCGCAGGTTTGCTCAGCCTAGTTTTTCCTGCCTTAAGGAGGTTATTCTTGCTAAATTAGTATGCAAGCGGTGGTCTTTTTTTTTTTATTTTTTTTTATTTTTTTTTTCCCCCCTCCCTCTCGCACTAAAAACTGACGGTCAGTCACATGGCGAGCGGTGCCGTGGTGGGGACCGGCGGCTGCCGTGCTAACGAGGGCCGAGTTTGTACCTTGACAGATGGAACAAGTGTATTCATGTACTGCATCCCCCAAGTCATTCTGTTAGTGCCTTGTCCTATTGTACTGCCGTGAAAGAAGAAAAACACAACAAATCTCCCAAGCCCCGCTGGTAAAAGGGATCCGACCCCCAAGCAGGATAACAGACGGACCCCCGGTACGGTTTCTGGGGGTTTTTTACTCGAGGGCTGCACGCCATAGCAGAGGGTGAGCAGCGCGCGGTGCCCCGAGAGCCGGGGCGAGATCTCAGCCCTGCGCCCGTGGACGGGGCTGGCTCTGCCCCGGCAGAATCGGGTCCCCCCGAGGCAAGGGGGGCTCTAGAGCCACGGAGGGGTCCCGCTTGGTGCCGGGGTGCTGGCCGGAGCGGGTTGTTTTCCGAACAGGGCCGTTTGTCCTCCGGCAGTTGTGACAGTTTATGTTAGGCAGTAGGGAGTAACCTAAGAAAGGAAAACAGACCTTTGACAGAAGCTTTAGGGAGGGGATCAAAAATGCAAGTTTTATCAGGATATTTCAGCATTTTAACACTGACTACTGACCTGACAACAGGACTGCACTGAGACCTTTTTTGTATGCATTCAATTGTGAGAAGTAAACAAACTGCCTTGTATCCTGTGTTTGGTAACTGGGTGGGGAGCGCAGTTTGGCAACGTGTCTTGCTTTTAAATTCTTTCTTGGACAATGGGCCTTGTATACTTTTATATCCTGGCTTTTCAAAGTAGAGAGTGTTCAAGAGCTTTTCTTAGGATAGCCGAGAAGACAACCAAACGGGCATCAGTCAATTTATTATAAAGGTGGGTTGTTTTTTTTAAAAAAAAAAAACACCACACTAACTTTACACTCAGATGGCAGATAGGTAAAACACAGCTTACTGTAACGATTTTTATGTAACACCATTTATTACATATATAAAAAATACATATGTTAAGTATATATATTTAGAAAATGAATATTTATGGAGGCAAATGTTACTTTAACTCTTAATAGAACTGTTGCTGGGGCTTGCATTCATCTGGTGCTGCTGCAAACAGCTGCAACAACTGGATCTGTCTGAGAATATCTAAACACCTATTTGTTTAACTGTGTTCCTGAAGTCCTAGATTTTCTTTGGAAATAAGATGAATTGACTTCATAAATAAGAGAAATAGGCTGAGTGACTGTCAGTACAGTCGTGGGTATAGAGTTGGTTGCAGTATTGAGGTTGGTGGGGCATGGTGGCCCAAGAAGGTGGGGGCCAAACCGCTGGCTGGTGTCTGTCAGTCCTGCAGCTCTGGTGGATTTTTTTTTTTTTCCCCTGCTTGACACCAGCAGGGAATGGGGCCAGTGATCCCCTGGCTTGGTGTCAAGGAAGGGCGACAAAAAGCTTGGGATCTGGCTGGGGTTTGTTTGTCAAAGTATGCAGCTTTGTAAGAGTTAATTTTCTTTCCATAATTGTTAGCCATAATGTGTATAAGACCTCCACCTTGATATGATTCCTAGCAGATTAGGGATATTAGATAATTTCCTTCTATTTATTGTACTACTGCACTGTATTATCTTTCTATCACTCAGATAATTACTAAGGAAATCTACATTAATTTTTTTTGGCTAGCACAAGGAACTGCTAAACACTGGCATGATGTATTGATGTTTTACACAACAAAAGTTTTCCTCCTGTCATTGTACAATAAATAAAAAGATATTTATCAAAATGCAAAGCCTTTCATGGATTTTAAAGAACAAAGCAAATAAAATACAAGATGAGCATGGAAGCAAAACCTAGAGGCTTCCTTAACTGAACAAAATTAAGGACTCTGAAGCCTGGAGTACTGTACATATTAAACACTCACATTCAAGTAAGATGTTGTTTGCTAAATTATGAATGTGTGTAATTAAAATCTAGTGGCTGTTTCTATGAAAGATTTACAATGTTATTTCATCGTTTGTCATGGCTAATTAACAATATTAGATGAAGTTTTTCTTCTTCAAAGGTCTGATTTTTTCTCATTTATTTATGTCAGAAGTGATAAACAGAGTAGTTAAGAGCTTCTCTGGGTACAGTAGTGAGAAAAGCAACATGTTCTTTTACACCTCGAAGGTTCAAGGTTCACATCCCTGTGGAGTAAAGCAACTCCATCTTCTTTCTAGTGAGAATAATTAAAAATTTCAAAGTGCAGAAGTAGCAGCCTTAAATACAGCACAGAGTAATTCTGAACATAACAGAAAGTGTTGTGGGGCATGATGGATGAATAAGAGAGAGTAAGTACAAAATACCATAAATTCAGCCAGTTGTATTGTCTTAATAGTTGAGACAACCCTTGCATGAGCAAACAGAGCACAGTGCGGGGTTGGTTTTCATTACGTCTAAGCGTGATGTGATCGTGTGGTACGATTCTCACGTTATACGTGTTCTTTGCCTTGAAGAATTGCCCAGGACTTTAGCTGCCAGCAGGGTTTGCTTTACCCACCATGGAAATGCAGCCACTTTTGGGGCAAAACACAACCATGAGGACCAGGGTGATGTGGTAGCGTGGGCCAAGAAATGCTGCGTGCGTTTTTAATTGGGATGGCAGGAGGGATTTAGGTAGGATGGAAGTAACCACTGGAGGAGGGAATCAGCTGCAGCCCTGTGGCTAGCCCTAGCACCTAAGCGTGCCTTGGGGTTTTTGGTATGGGGAGGTGGGCTGGCTAGCTTGCCTTGATACCGGTTGACTGCAATCAGAAGTTGAAGTTGAGACAAGGAACCCTGTAAATCCTCTGTTAATGCTTTGCTCTGTGTTGACAAATTTGGTTTTGTTTTTTTTTTTTTCTTTTCCAGCCCCAGCAACAGCAGGTGGCTACGCAGCAGTTGGCCTTTCAGCAGCAACTCTTACAGATGCAGCAGTTGCAACAGCAGCACCTCCTGTCTTTGCAGCGTCAGGGGTTGCTAACAATCCAACCCGGCCAGCCTACTCTGCCTTTGCAACCCCTTGCACAAGGTAGGTGAGGAGTTTGGGACCTGCCAGCTGCCTGGCAAAATGATAACATGCACACACACGCACATAAAATTGTCACTCGGTAAGAGGGAGAGAGAGATCTCATAGGCTCATAAAATAACAGGCACAGAAAAATCCTGGCAGGCAGAGTGGGCATTGTAAAGATTTTTTTTTTTTTTTTTGAGAAGGGCAACGCGGAAGCATGGACCGCTCTGGCTAGCAGGAGGCAGGCGGTTTGGAGTTCAGATTCAATTTGCGCAGCTATAGCCGGTCTGGCGGACTCGAAGCTGCTGGTTGTACTAATCTGGGCTTGAAATCCTTCACAGGAGGCATCTTAATCGATTCTTGGTGCTGGGTTCATGGCTAAGGGTAGTATGAGAGCAGCTTTTCCTTTTCTAAATATGTTACTTGGGCCCTTTCTGGTTCCAGCCTGGCGAGGAGCTGGGCACAGAGGAGCTCTGATCCGTACGCTGCCAAACTGTAGAAATTTGATTGCTCTTTGCTGCAGCTGAGAGGGAGAGGTGGCAGTGTCTCCTCTCCGTGCCTGTTCACACAGCCTTCGTTTCGCTGCCTGTGTGCATCATAGCTTCATTCCTCCCTCCAAACTGAGGCAAACTGGGATTAACTCCGTTTAATTTTAATGGTCTTATTGACAATTAGATCCTCCTACATCTTTATTCAGTTGTGTGCTCTGCAAGAAGCTAATGCTTTGCTGAGATCCCTATTTATTTGTTTGGTTTTTTTAAGATATTGATACATCGAAAGCAATAACTACTTAAAGCACAATACTTTTGGCAGTGATTATAACCTGGGGGTTTTATTCCCTCTTTTCCTCTTCAGCTGGAATTTATTTATTTTTATTTTTATTTTTTTTTAAACCTGGGTTTGTCTGCAAGCCTTGGGACATTTTGACAGACTTGCCTGAGCTCTGTCTGCTGCGATGATGGCAGGCTGTTCGAAGTTGGCATGGCTCAGGGAAGACCAGATCTTTCAACCATGATGCTGATATTTCTGAATAATCACGCCTTTCCTTCCCTTGCCCCATAATAAATTTAAACATCTACCTCAACAACTTGAGTCAGCTCAGGTTGAATGGTTTGGGCTCTTCAAAGCAGCCTTAGGGCTGCTACTAGTTACTAAACCATATAATGAGTTTACATTCAGCTCTATTCAGTTAAATGGGGGGGACGGGACAAAATTGCTTCTGTTCTTCACCCTCCTTTTTTTGCGTGTAGCCGCAAAAGAAGAGCGAGGTGGCTGGTGAATATTCAACTTGTGTGGATAAAGGGAGACAAAACTGGGGAGCGGAGTCTGCTTTGCCGTGTGGCTGGCGTGGTTTATTTAGGCTCATTTTTGCCAGACCCACAAAGGTATTTGAGCGCCTACCTCCTGTCTTGAGAGGGTAAGCTTTCGGGGACCTGACACCTCCCTCTGCAAGACTCAGATTAGCTTTCCAGCGTCCCAAAGCTGGACACCTGGTCTAGACTAGTCCTGTGGGTCTGGTGGGTCGGAGGCTGATGCGCGGGAAGGTGGTGCCTGGCTGGGAGCTGCAGGATCAGGCCGGGGGTGGTAGCTGGTCAGTCACCGTCGATGCGCGGTGTGATGGGGAGAAGGCATGACACGAGTCCGGGGAAAAGGGCACGTAGCCGAAATGCCATTTATACTTGCAAAATGTTGTAATGTGCATTAATTACGCTTCAGATTTATTGTTGGAAGCATCCCAGGCTGTTCCCACACACCCGCCGGACTCAAGCTTCAACCTTTCTAATTTTTCCCACAGCTCCTATACTATTAAGCTGGCTCGGTAAGGTTCATTGTATAGTACATCAGTTAAGCTGTCCAAAGGAGGGCAATTGGGCAGTGACAAGACACGCTCATGTGTAATGTGAAAGAAATGAATGTGGTGATGCATGAAGTGTAATCTGTGCGGTAACACATCGGAGACACCAGTAGGTAATTCAGCAGTCGTGGCATTGATTGATATGGTTAGCAGGGTAGTGTAACTATTAGTCCTCGCAAAGAAACGTATTTAAAACCTAAGGGGTGCCGACTGCATGCCGGAGATGACATAAACATAAGCAGAAAGGGCTGGTTCTTGCAGGGAAACGAGCTGCGAGCGTGGGGGGCGGCTGGAGCCGGGGGCTCGGCAGCAGGAGGAAAGAGTAACTAGAGAATTCAGGCAGGTTGCAATACAGCACGATATTTTATTTTTTTTTATCAGAGAGACGATGGCTTAAAACTGATGTCATTATGAGGTTTAAATCAACTTTCTGCTTGCTTGAACATGGTCACCTGGGTATGGAGGTACAAGGACACAAAGAGGTTGAGCAACTCTGTTTGTCTTTGAGCCGGTGATACCTGGGGTTGGGAAATTGAGTTCCGTGAGCAGTAATCTGTCAACTGTCCCCACAACATACATTTTTTAAACCTGTGCCTACATTTTCTTTCATAATGAAGGGGACTAGTTGTCCTGAAAAATGCAATGAAGAGCCAGGGCTATAGTTTAAAATAATTGGTAATGGACACTTCTTATTTAAAAAAAAAATTACATATATCATGCCCTTTGGTTTTCAGAACAGTTTGCAAGACTGAGACAAATACTGTAAATGTGCATATAAAAAGAACTGAAATCCTCCCTCTAGTAAATGTAGCTGTGAAGTCGGTTAAAAGCATTTTGCTTTTATTCTTAAGCATCTGTAATAGTAATAAATGTTTCTAAGCAGAGAATGCTACTTCATAAGTGATATTTTTGTTATGTTTTTAAACTAATACATTGTTTAAAGCTGTATTTTGGTTTCATTTTAGTTTTTAGTGCTTGCCTATTGTCTTACACAAAATAGCACATCCTTTAATGTTATATTTGTGTAATCTTTGCTGCTTTGTATTTAGACACATCTATAATCTAGATTTTACATCTGTACATAGTAGCAATTTAAAAATAAACCACATTTCAGCAGTGTTCTGAGCTGCGAGAGCTAGATCTTTAGTATCTGCAAAATGAAACTGCAAATCACACTTGAGATCACCAGTGAGTGAAAATAATAGGACTGAGACATCTGGGTGCCTGATTGCTCCCGTAGATTTGGCAGTTTCAGGTCTAAATCCCGTTACTAGGACGTACAAAGTTGCAGCACTGGCGGTAGCGATCTCGGGTAATTGCAGCGCAGTTCTGGGAATCTGACTTAAAATTTAGCTCTCGCTGTTAACTGTTAAATGGTAAATTACATAATTTATTGCGAGTGTTCGTGGATCTATTTGACTTGCTTTTACCATTTCTTCTATTATTTTATTTAACCATTTTGCCGGGTGAGTAATGAGCATACCTTTCAGCTGCCCGGTCTGACAGGCTAGTTAGGAATTCTCTCCAGAATTATTCTAAAAGAACTAAATTTGGGGAAGGAGGGATAGAGGCTTCTTTAAAATCTTATTTTATTAATCAAGTGATGTAGTCATTTTCAAGCGAGGCGTTGTGTGCAGATGTGTATGACATCACAGTTAACTCTTTAAATTAATGTCACCCAGCCTGAAATCCTCCTTATTATTTCCAGCATTTTTTCCCCCACGCAATTGGGTGTATTTTATTTTTCTTTCAATATGCGGTATAGTTGTCATTAGTGCTAATATGAGTTACGCTTGTATAGGAAGTTAGAGCAAACACGTTGACTTTTAGAGGATCTACAGCGAGGTACGAATATTATGTGTATGTAACGCTTGCAAGATTTTCCTTGGGATAAAGCATTAGTAGATCTGGAAGTGACCGGGAGAAGAGGGAAAGGGGAGAGGAGAAAGGGGGACAGGGAGGGGAGAGTGAGTGCTGCCTGTCTCTAATTAAAAACCTGCAGAAATCCAGATAAGGGGGTGGTGGCAAAAAGGGGGGGGGGGGGGGGAAGCCAGTTATTCTTCCCCTATTTGCTTATTCTGGAAAATAAAAATAGGTGTCGACTCATATGGTCTCATATCAATATGTTATCATCAACAGACAAGTCTATTCACTATTGTTTCAATTGAGTAAACAGTGGTGTAAGGGTCAGCCGTGCTCACAGGTAATTGTTAGTGCGCAGACAGTCCTGTCAAGCGTGTTAGCTAAAAATACATCCCGCACTGTCACTTCGCAAGGTGTTTGAAAATAATAGCCCCAATACAGCAAAACAGGACATAGGCTTGTGTACTGACCTTTTTCTTTGTTTAATTTGCTTAGAGGTTTAATTTCAGGGGACAAGTAATAATTGAATATGTCTAATAACTAAATGCTCATTTGGGACAAAATCCATCAAAATATAATTGGCATTTGGGGCTGATGAAAGGAAAATGACGTGGCTTTAGAGAAACGGATGTGTCCTAAGAATATCTGATCACTTAATGTATAAATTGAAGCCTCTTTCATAATATATATTAATTGCAGATACTTAAGGATTTTAGCATTTTTTTGTAGTGAACCGTTACCGGAGACCAACTGTTTTTGTTAATGCTACTCTCGGAAAGGCGGGGAAGGTTATTGGTCTGTCGTGCAATAATTTACTCCTCTTTGATATGCAAACGATCCACGGTGAATATAAAAAAATCCTATCAGACTCATTTCACAGTTCTTAACCACTTAGATTCTCTGGAGTCTATCGCCTCATTAGACCAGTGCTCTCCAAAGCTAGCATAATTAAAATCTTTAACAGTTTAGCAAAGTAAAGATGTTTGGCTGATCACGTTGAGATGATTATCTATCCATTGTATTCTAAATGACAAAAATAAATTAAATTTAGACCTTGGCATTTTTTATTATGTGTTTCAAATGAATATAATGCATACTGCCTTTTTTTTTTTTATTATTTTTTTATTTCAATACCTTAGGTTGGGTGAGATACACGCCTGTGTGAGCTGCTGCTATACAGTCAGAAAATGGCAGGTTTCCTTAGGATAGCTCCAGTGCTACAATATGGTGAAACAATGAACAGTCATCCAAACGATGATTTGGAAGCACAGTGATGAGAAACCTCTTTAAAAACACACAGGCACTGGCTTTTATTATTTTTTTTCCCTGAATATTTAAGTGATGCGTCTCTACTGCTAATTTTTTCCCATGGCCTTCTCTGAAAGAGCACTGAAATAGTCTTCAGTGAGAGAAACTTGACTTGTTTGATCATGTCACAAACATAAGCTTTATCCAAAAGCATGATCTCAGCGTGAGCCCGTGTCACGCTGACGCGCGCGGCTCCCCTTCCAGCCGTCGGTTTGGCCCACTGGAGTTTACAAAGTTTTCACTTCCATTATTTATTGAATGCTGTGTCCTAACCCTGGTGTCCATTTTGGCACAATTAAAACAATACTTTTTTTTTTTATGATTATTTCTTGAAGCTTATTTTATGTTTTCATTTTACTTTTGAATGGCTCATTAGCATTGATTTAAGAACTGACAGTAATAATAGTGTTACTTGTATAGAAAGTTACACAGTTTTTCAGTAGACACATCCATCAATTAAGTGAGCAGTTCAAGAAACCAAAATTAATGAGAAAGATAGGTGTGTTAATGAAATAATCATAGTATAATCAATTTGACTGTTAAAATTTGAAAAGCATTTCAAGAAGACAATATGAATTCATAATTTATGTCTAAAAGTGATTAATAAAAACTGTATTTAATAACAAAGCTATTTGTCATCATTTAAAACTTAAGCACAAAATTAGTCATATTGTGGTTCGTGTTGTCATAATAATAAAGCTGAGTATTTTTTTTCCTAAGACCTTCCTTTCTTTTAAAACCAGCTTAGAAAGTATTCACTTCCCTTTAAAAAAGAAAAAAATAAAATTGGGGGGCGGGGGGGTGTGTTGAAGAAATTAAATTTCTCCAGCTGACTGCCAAGTAGCCCTTGACCACCTTTGCTGTCAGCCTTGCTGTGAGCTCAGAGGGATTTCTGCCTGACTAGGGACTCTGGAATTGGACCCTCTGGTATAAAAATTACAAAAAATAGTAATAATTAACATGGTGTTTGGGGGGGGTATCGTGTTGTGTGGATCCACCTGCCCCAGAGGTTTTGCATCAGGGTTTGCATTACACAGGTATTGCAGGTGTCACACCAGAAAATGTAGCAGAGTCTTGCAGTGTTCGGTATTAGCCTTTAGTTATTTAAAAAAAAAAAAATGCGCAAAAACACACACACACACGCATGCACACGCACACACACACACACAAAACTAACACTAGGCTTTGTTTACTGACTCTTTGATTTAATTACTGTTTGAAGACGGCCGAATTAGCTGTTAATTGATTTAATTATCCAATTTGTTTGTTTCAGGCATGATTCCAACAGAACTGCAGCAGCTCTGGAAGGAAGTGACAAGCTCGCACACAGCGGAGGAGGCAGCCAGCAACAACCACAGCAGCCTGGACCTGTCCACCACCTGCGTCTCCTCCTCCGCGCCGTCGAAGACCTCCTTAATCATCAACCCGCACGCCTCAACTAACGGACAGCTATCGGTCCACACTCCTAAACGGGAGAGGTAGGTGCCGGCGGGATTTCCACCCGTGAGCATCTCCAAACGGCGTGCCGAAACGATGGCGAAATTGTTGGGAGCGGTGGCCAACCGCCTTGGCCTCCGTTTTGTCCTCCCCATCTTGCTCCGTCTGATTCTGGCGTGGTTGAATAGAGTCTCCACTGGGCAGAATATGCGCCTTTTGTTGGGATCTTTATGGCTTGTTAATTGGATCAATGTGGGCACAATTAGCTAATTAGAAGGGCGTTGGATAAGCGTATTGGGGGGAACTGTGAAGACCTTAAGCTGTGTTTTTGAGTTTTGCGTCACGGATGGTGTTAGTCTTGATGTGCTTTGGGTTTGCAGGCTGGAGGCGAGGGAAAAAAAATCTGTTGGTCAGTACAGGCTGCTTAACCACCTGTTTTTCTGCCAAATTTCAGTGCCCCATCTCATCTAACACGTTTGCCTTTTTTACTCTGTATTTACCTGCTTTCACGAGACAGGATAGGCATGCGTTTACCAGGTTTCTCTAAAACAAAGTGGATTTTTTTTTTTTTTCAGTGCTGATAAAATTAGCTAACTGGTGTTGTTTGGCTTTTAAAAGTGTGAGTTAATTTATACTTGCTAGGCTTGCATTGTTAAAAGAAATGGCTTAAATCAGGGGTTGTCTGTTGATGTGCTTCTTGGCGCAGGCTCTGCTGTATTCCAAAGGATGCTTTATTGCAGGTTTGTTTCTTTACACCCCCAGATTTCACTGAGGCGTGTCTAACAACATAACTTTTGCTTACGGTGAGACAGACGGTCCCAGAGGAGCTCGGGCCGTGGGTGCCAGTGCCTGCTGCGGCCTCGGCATCGCTGCCGGCGGAGGAGGAGGAGGAGGAGAAGGGTCTCCGGGAGCGCGCAAGCAGCGTGGGCGCAGCGGGGAGGGCAGTGCTTCTTTGCATTCAGGAGAGTCCCTTTGCCCATCTAGAAATGTTATAGCAGACGCTAGTGAAAGCTGGATTTTATGGAAACTGATGGCTTTGTCTTTCCGTCCTCCTTTCATTCATTAGAAAGAGGATAATGGAATTTTTAAGCCATAGAGTTTATATTTCTGGTGGTCTGAAAGTCAATTGATAGGGAAGCTATATAAATACCTCTCATATCTTTCTAATATTAAGAAAATAGTGCTGTTGGGAATAGATAGATTTTAAAGGAGAGCACACCGCTGTCGAAAGAACTGCTCTGTGTGTGTGAGGCATCATTTTATATCCATTGCAAGGACGTGGGGGAACATCAGCGTATACATTTATAATGCATGTAAGTGTCGAGGACGTGGTTTTCACGAAGACTTCCATGGGACACTAAAACAATTTGATGTTTATTAAACAATTAAATTCCCTTTTTGCTGCATATAGAGCTGAACAAGACGGGTTTATGACTTTTCAATAAATTTTTTATCTATGTTTTTCTTACCAAGTATATAAAATAAAAACCCATGCAGTGAAATGGATCTTCTTTCACTGAAGAGAGGCATGTGCTGTCTGCTAATGGCAATCTAACCAAGGAAACGGTATGCCTTTGCTGTTTAGTTTGAAATGTAGTGGAAATACAGGAATCTGTTCTGAAGTAAGAATTTTCTCTGTGTGTACTGTCAAGCAGAACTGGAAATCGGTGTGTCTGAGTCCTGTAGTTCTGGCCTGGAGGCACTTGGGGTCTACAAACAAGGCAATACATATGTTTTTATTAGTAAAGTTCCAAATAAATTAATTAAGAAGGCATAAACATGCCACGGTATTGTTTGAGATTGTCTTAGTTTAGAAGACTTAAAATCCTCAGTGGTTGGATTGATAGCTGTATTGTTAAAGCTTGCCGTTATACTTCTCTTACCTATCTATTGAGTTCTCTACAATATCAAAATACAAAAATAGGTATATTTACGAATACAAATAAGAGAGCTATAGACTTTGCTTTATCTTGCCTCTATTTGGTACATGGAGGGTTTACGCCATCCATTTGCTGCAGTGATTGAATTACATCTTTATCCATAAGTAGAGCAGGAGACTACAGGCAGAAGAATGCCTACTGATGCACTTAAGGGTTTTGTTGCAGTCTCCTCAGGCACCGTGGTGCCTGCCTGGATTTCGTATGACACAGAAACTCCTCTTGTTGAGATGTGTTGCGCTGGTTTCCTTTCTGAAAGGGTATTTATCTACAGGCAGGGCGTTTGGGGTGGTGAGTGAGCAGTGAGGGAAGGGTAGCTGTGCTCCGCCATCAGGTGTATACTTGAAAGCTCACAGAAGGTGAAATTTTAGCGTATTAGAAAAGAGAGAGCGCAGGCACGAGCAGGGTTTTGGTATTTTTTTTAGTGCAAAGGTTAAGGCTAGAAAAAAAACATGGGTCTGGTGGGAGCACGAGTTTGCTAGACTTAGTGAGATCCATGTTTGTTCTTGTTCAGCACTGCAACTGAGCTTGCAAACACAAGGGGACTTGTGGAGGTGGTCCCGAGCCCAAGCTCGGGTCAGATGGGGCTGTCGAGAGGGCTCACAAGTGAGCTGTCAGCCCTTCCACCTCCCATCACACAAGTCCGCAGCTTGGGCTGGCCAGGGCAGGTTTTTGGGTTGTGGCTTCCCCCCGTCTCGTTCCTGCACCTTCTGTGCAACTGGCTGTTAGCTTTGGTCTGATACAACCAAGAACTATTTATTTAGATTTAAACAACAATAAAAAGCACATAGTAAAAGCTGTAAGTGTCCTAACAGTTAAGCACAGCCACATCATAACGACTGCCCAGCAGCAATAAATAATCATATACAGGTAACATTAACTTTTAGGGTGTGCTGTAAAGCTGTTTTTCCCCCCCTTCCTCTTGGGCTTTTGAGAAGGAGTGGGCTGCAGGAGGCAAGTTGCTTATGTGAGAGTTACTGTCGTCGCTGTCGTCTCCGGCACATGTCACCGGGGTAGTTCAGGCTGTGTTTTACGGGGTTCCTGAGCCCACAGGTCAGGTTGAGAGGCCGCTCAACGAGACCTGCGAGACAGGAGGCACTCGGCTGACCACAGAGGCACCTGCGCAAACGTCATCGGGCGAGCAGCAGGTCTGCTACACGTCTTGGCTAAAAACACGTTTCGGTTATAAACAAGGGGTTTAAAATAGCAGGAGAAACAGTCATTGGGTGCTTGGCATGCCCACGCGTCGCCGTGCCGCGAGCCCAGCCTCGCAGTTGCGCACAGCAAAGCTTTAGTCCTGCGCAGGCTGCGGGGACGCAGCTCTGGAGTCACCGGTGACGCTGGCCACGCTGCGGCTGCGTGGGGCTGCCACGCTCAGAGCTGAGTGACAACAAAAGTTCTCCTTTATGGCGAAAAAGCAAACGGCAGGTGGGTGGCCAGAGTCACCCCGGGATGTTTGAAAAGCAAAAATACGTTCAAAAGCAGGAGGCATCCTCCGCTCCTGGGCAGGGGCTAGGGAGCATCGTGGTGCTGCTCTTGGTTTCTGCGTGCTCTGTGTGTATGGCTTTCACAGGAATGAAACAATTCCAGCTATAAATAATGGGTTAATGCTTTCATTCATTTGGGCTTTAAATGTATATTACATCTATGCTTTTGTCCCACATTTCGCCCGGTTTCTGTAAGTAGCGGCAGCAGCAGCTCTGGGGTTTGGTGCACAGCAATCTGTTAAGGAGATAAATAATCTGCTTTGGCATGACACTCCTACTCTCCTCTTTAATTTGTCTTACACAAGGAAAATTATAATTAAATCATTCAGGGTAAACCCTTGAGTGTAGAGAAGGAAAAAACACACTTTGGTAAAGATTGCCAATAGAGACCAACTTCCCTGTTGTGCCGTGCAGAGACATTTATCAATATTCAGCACTATTAAAGAGAGAACATTTCGTGTGATTTGTGAGGCGGATGCCAAAGCTCAAATCAAGGCTTGTTAAGATCCTTTCCCCATGCAATCATGGGCATTCAGCATCATTAGAATTCAGCACTGACTGTGTGTTTCATGCTTTGATTTTACTCAGACAATTTAATAATGTTTATTGTGCTGATTATATATATAAATTCACTCAACGCAATAAACATACCTCAGTCATCAGTACCCTAAGGGAAATATTTAGTTATAGATACTTGTATTCACTCAGGATAAGCGAAAGTGAGACCATCAACCAGCATGCAAACCTCTCATCATCTTATCAGCATTTGGGTTTCTTCAGTAACAAGCATTTTCTCTACACAAATAAATAAATAAATAACAGGAGCCAGTTAAGTACATCTGCTGTGCTTAGAAATGTCAAGGACAGTACCCGCTTTCCATCTCATTCCATGGCATCTTATTTGGGGCAAGCTTGATTATTTTCTTAAGAAAAACAGCAAAACAAAGCAGGTCGATACCCAGCTGCTTTAGGTGACTACTAACTTTATAACCTGATGAGCAGTGGGCATCCTGAAACGATGCATCCTTGGGAATATTCCCGATATGGGTAGGTTTGGAAAAGCAGAATGGCGCAGAATTCATCAGCGTTTTGCGGTGAGCGGTGGTTGCTCCAGCCTGGGCTTGAACTGGGAGGTCTGGGGGTGCCGTGGAGTGATGCGGGCACCTGCGCGCTGGTCCCATGCCCTGGCACCGTCCTGTATAGATGGCAGCAGCGACAGGATGATGGAGGCTGTACGTAAACAAGTGAGTTAGTGAAGGTCCGGACCTGTTAATTTAGGAAATGCATCTGTTTGCAAGAGGTAAGGTGAAGAGTTGGAGGTAAAGGCTGCATGTCCAAGAAACCTTTCTCCATGTGCCAGCAGTCCCGTGTTTGTCCCCAGTTGTCTTCATATCCTTTCCAACCATGCTTGAGTCTTGCCCTTCCACATAAGCAAGCAGCCATCTCATAGGAAAAATAGATGGGATAAACAGGGGGATTTTTAAAAGACTTTTTCTTGCCAGCATCGCGGGAGGAAGGAGTCTGGAGAAGGCTCCGAAGGGAAGTGAGACGAACAGCGTGGCAGACCATTGATCTGCTGGTTAAGCTTAATGCATTGTGTTTTACTGTTGTTATCTTCCATGCCAGCTGATCCTCCATCAAAATCCCAAGGCCCTTTGATGAGGGCATTAGGATTCAGCACAATTAAGAATTACAGACTTCAGTCCATTATTAATGCTCGGGATGAAACAGTTCAGCCTGCAGTCCATATGCTCCCAGGGCCTGATCCTCTCTTGGCCTGCCTCTCCGCGTAGTCCCTGGCATTCGTTCTGCACTGGTGCCAGCATCAAATCTGCTCATCCGTGTCGGCTCCTCTCAGTTGCTCCCTGCAGTTGATTTTTAGCTCGTTACACTTTATCATCAGCAGAGTTTGTTAGATTAGGTTACCTCAAATCCATTCTCCCTTAAGAAATCGGTGTTCCTGGGGCCTTTCCTCCCAGATGGTATTTGGCTGCTCCATGTACACAAACCCCATCGTGACCCTTACGTTCTTACCCGCGGTTTGAGCAGCTTGGGTGCCTCCGTGCAGCTTCCTCGCTGCGGAGCCAGGCTGGAGCTGGAGGCTTGAGCCGAGCCTGGATGCCCAGCTGCGTATCCGATAAACCATCCCGCTCTCTCCGTGGCTGCTGTATTTCTTCTCATTGCACCTGGTGCAGGTGCGATGGCCGTGAGGCCAGTCGGGCTGTTCAGCGACGGCGATGCTGCGACAGCCGGAGCGGAGCGCTGGCCCCGCTGTCGGCATTTATTACGTGCAGATACAACCCAAAGCATCCCGCTACCTGATCCCTTGGCGCTCGCTCCCCTGCCAAAGAAATCACCACCGGTTACTATACGCTTTCCCTGTCTGAGTCACTTCTCTCTGTAATCAGCTTTGAAAAAATATCAGCCGTGACTCAGACCTGGAGTTGCTAATCTTCAGTTTTAAGCCCTATCAGGCACTTCTTATTGTTGGTGCTTTTCAAATTTGGGTGTGTAGCATCCTTTGCATTGCCCGCACCTACCGTCCGCTGCGGCACTCACATTTTTGAGAAACCTGCTAAATTAGTTGTACGATACCGCTTGCTCCTCAGTCTGCCCAGGAGCTCCTTAATCAAATCATGCTTTTCAAAAAATTGTTTTGCTAAACCCTGGAAAATTGCTTCTAGTTTATTTTATTCGTTTTTCCCTACAAAAGATGCAAAGTTAACCAGTCTGTGATGACGTGGTGTGGCCCTTCGCTGCACAAGGGTGCTGTGTTTGACACTTCGCCGTCCTCGGGAAGCTGTCCCGGCATCGGGGAGCTCCTGCACACCAACGCTTTGCTGCTTTCTGGTTCCGTGTAATAACCATCAGTTGTACAACTCCAAACACTAAGCTAATGTATCAAAAAGCCCTTAAAATAGATTGGGTGAGCCTTGGCAGACGCGTAACAGAACTTTTCCAAATTTTAGCATATGTATTGTTTTATTCCTCCATCTGGCCAACAGATCATTGTTTGATATCTGAGTGCTTTGCATATCTCCTCCCTTTTCTTGCAACTGAGATACTTACACGTGCATTTAATACAGCTTAATGCTATTTTTACATACCAGAGAAATAGCTGATGGCTTTCTGTTAATTGCATGCACTTTGCAGTTAAACTTTTACTAAAACATTCCTGTCTAAATACTTAAAGTCCAATGAAAATTTGTCCTCTTCTTTTATTAGAGGTGTTTATGTAGTAGTCTTAAAAAGGGACCTGTTTTTGTTTTACTGCACCATGGATTCCTGTTTCTTTTTATTTCCTCCTGTGTGCAAGTTGTCCTTCCTCACCATTTGCTCAGGAGATCTGACTGTCCTAAAGAGCTGAGCAGGGAGCTAATGAAGAGCTGTGTTATTTTTTTTTTATCATACGTATCACAGCCTGAGAGTGGAAAAGAAACACCCTTGAAAATGCCATAAAAGTAGAGGAGAAGTTAGGTGATTTTTGTGTGACTATTTTCTCTGCTGTTCAATAAAAATCGAGCAGTTAGTATGACAGCTGTTATATCATGTTATATCGTACTGCTAAGATATTGAGTAGCATTTAAAGTAAAACTCCACCATTAAGCTGTATAAACTTTATCCGTTTCACTATGGTTTAATGGAAAAAAATGAGTTTCTCAATAAAATGACATCATTTTTCCCAGGTTGTAATGTTCACTTTACAACTGTTTTTCTTTAATTCAATTTATTTTACTTTTCTTTTTCTTGGCGTCCTTTTTTTCTTGCAGTTTGGAGAAGGGGAAATCTCTTTTCGTAGAGCAGCTAGGTACTGCTCAAACCTCTTTTCCCTTCTCCCCCCTCCCTCGACATCTTGTGCTAATCAGGAGCTCTATTTTTGTCAGTCAGACAGGGTTATATTTTCAAAGTAGTGAGATGCACATTGAAATTTGGTAATCGGGATTTGTGGCTCTACCTGCTGCACATGGAGGGGTGGAGGAAGGAGCCTGAGGAAAATTTATATTGCATTGCTTGCTGCTGGAGCAACGTTTGTGTAATGCTGTAGGGTGTTTTTTCGTATAGCTGGTGTTTTTAAGGTGAGAGGGCTGTAATTTCTTCTGTGTGACCAGGAAAGACATATGTATGTTATAAAGTGTATTCTTCTCATTAAAACGACGGTATAAGCCCAGGCAGGGAAACCGCTAATATGTGTTGCAGCTTGTCATTTTGGGCTGCGTGAATAAAGAAGATAACTATTCCTTTGGGAAACGATCTCAGGAACTGAGCAACAGATCCGCTAGCCAGCAAATTCTTTTTAACTGTAATTTTCCTTTTTGTGTATACTCAAAAATAACATCATGATGGGCCCTTAAATACCATTTCATACACAGAGCGCAATTTCCACAGCACAGGTGGTGCTAATATAGGACAGTCCCCTAGGCACTTGTCGCCAGGAGTTGTACAGCTTGTTCAGTGTCTGCATCCATATGGCAATCTGTCCCATTCATAGAAAGACATTGTAGCTGTGCCTGTGGGTGCTGTGGTCAATGTAGTGTAAAAAGTAGATTTTAACTCTCGGCAACCTATGTTCTGCTGTTTGTTTTATTGTAGAATCCAATTTATAACATGGGGGAAGAAAAACCAGCTCTGAGCAAATTCCAGAACAATCTCGCTGGCTTCAGTTTTTGTTTATTCTTGGAGCGCATGGTTAATCAGCAGGTGCACCAGCCCTGCGCCCAGCACCGCTCTAATGACCGGTTTACAGGAAGTCTTGCTCGGAAGAAACATTTTCCTCGTTGTTTATACTGTGAATTAACTCAGAAGTTGCAAAGCTGTAAATGATGTTGGCTGGCCATATATGTCACGCAAGTCTGTCTTTCTTTCTTTTTTTTTTTTTTTTTTTTGCAATGTTGCATGGTTTTTCTTGGGTGTGCTGTACTTGGGAAGGACGCTGAGCCCCTCAGTACCATGCATTGCAGTGCTGCCCAGCCAGGAGCCAGTGGCTGCCCCTGAAAGGGGCAAATCACAGCAAAGGGGCTTTCTGAAAAAGGGGGCTGAACTGTTAAGGTTGCACAGCGGTTCGAGTATAAACAAGTGAACATGATTTATGGCTGCTCTAGTATCTATCATTCCAATGCCAAATGTTGTTCTGTTCTAGTGTGACTATTTGTTATGCCTTTTAGTAAACACAAACAAATAGACGCCTAGCACCTGCAGCAGCATATGATATTTACACTACCTGTATGATTCAGCACGCTTCCCTGGGGAAGCAGGCTTGTGTCCTCTTGATTTCAGTGCTTTTTTAAATAGCATTCTTTGGAGGGAAAGCATGTGGCAGAGAGAATTCAATACTTCAACTGTATTTCTCCCTTGGAGTCAGTATTTATCTTAATTATTTTTTTATAAGCGTTTTCCCAAAGGGCACTTTCCTAGCTGCCGCAGGGGTGTGCAGTGGATGAAGGCTCACCCAGCGAGCTGCCAGGCTGTATGCGATGTGACAGTCACCTTCTGCGCGGGTTTTGTTGTGCCTGTGGGACAGGGGTGAAAAAATACTGACGTGGATAATCTGTGTTAATCATATTTGTTGACGTATGGCCGGTTAATATAAGGATGGAAGACTTGCCTCAACTCTAAATGTAACAGAATATAATTTTGTTAAACAAGTATAGATCTTGTTTCTCAGTGTTTTCTTTTACTATAGATTTAAATGTAACAACAGAATATAAGTTACAGTAAAATAAGGTTGGCAAACAAGATCTTTTTACAAAGTATGTACGTACATTTGTAATTTTACACCTCAGTCTCGGTGAAGTCCAAGGTCTAATCCTGTGTTTTTAAACTTGCACGTGTTCTTAAAAGCGTTGCTGAATCAGGGCCAAAGCCTTGCCATTGTCACCTCCCTCTGCCACACAAATTGGGTGTGTAAGGGACAGGATTGCTGTGCTGAAAGTCAGTTTAAAAAAAAAAAAAAAAAGAAAAAGAAAAAAAACCCAAAAAACAAACCCTAAGAAGGTGGTAGGATCACATTTTTCCTAATTAAACTAAGATACCGAATCAATCCGTTTTCATCTGAATAAATTAGGAGACTGTTCAGAGAGGAATAAAATGAGATTTAGCAGGGATAAGTAGAAAGTAGCCCGGCTAGGAAATAAAAATTCCAAACTGCTGGTTTGACATGACACGTCAGCTGCTCAGCATTGGTTGTGTGGGAAATGGCTGAGGCATAATCGGGGTTGAGAAATTAAGGTGGGACACTCTGTACCATGTCTTAGTTAAAAAGGTAAATGCAGTCATGGGAGGCATAAACATGCGTGTTGCATCTGAGTCCTCCTTTTTTCCTGTTCTGCTTTATGCAGAACCAGTTAAACCGCATTGAGAGTATGGCCACTCTCTTGCAGAAAGGATAAAGAGGAGCAGGAGCAAATATAGAGGAGAGCAGCTAGGATGATAAAGGAGTTGGAGGGAAGAGGCTATGAAGACAGATTAAAGGGAATTAAAGATCTACACCCTGGAAAAATAGAGGCTCTAGGAGGATGTGATTATGGTATGTAAGTACATGAAGTGATGCTACAAAGAAGAAGAGGGAAAAAATTGTTCTCATTAGTTAGCAGTGCTGGAATTTAAAATCCAGCGTTTCAAATTGCGTGCGTCTGGGTATATTTGATGTACTTTTCACTACAGTACCTAGGCACAAGGTTGAAGTAAAAAATAAGAGTTTTAAATAGTAGAGAAACTCGTTAATTCAAGTCCAGGAATGGAACTTCCACCTGAGATAAGTGATGGATTCAGTACTGGGGTTTTTGCAATGAGCATTTCTTTTAAATGGTCTAGAAATATGTTCAATTCCTCCAAGGAAAGGATGTAGGGCAGTGGCTGTCCTGGCCCTGTGGCAGTTCTGCTGCACGGTTGGAAGAGGGGATGCCGCTGGAGGAGGTACATAGTACTTTGAGAGTGCTAGAGGTTCATAATGTTGGTTAATAATCCAAACCGTCAGTGCGTAGATGAAAACCAGAAGATGATGTGTGTAATTATCCAGTCTGGTTCTACTCTTTGCAGTGGGGATGGAGGTGGAAGAGAAGGGGAATGTTAGCCAGATTTTGTTGCCTTGCAACAGGCATTTAGAGAATAGTGCTACAAGAGGCGTAAGGATGGGGGGCAGTGATTCGGGGTGCATTGCCAACCTTGTGTTACAACAGCAATGCTACAGCTCTGCTTTTTGGTTTTTGGTATTTTTGGGGTGTTTGTTGTTGGTTTTTTTTTCTTATACTACAGGAGTATACAAGTTAGTGCACACCGATTAGAAGACAGGATTTCAGCCTGTAGGCTGCAGTTTTAACCTGATTTGTCTTAAATTGGTGTAGTCATTTAAAAAGTACTATACCACTCCTGTTACTTCCAGTAGGCCTTGATGTAAAACATGAGCTTCTTCTAGTTCTAGGTCTGAATGTGGACTAAAGTAGTGATGAAGGGGAGAAATGCAGCTTTACAAAGCATCCGAAAATTTGCAAGCCAGTTCTAGAAAGAGCTGTCACCGGCCACACACATCAAATGCCGCCTTTCCTGAAGGCCCACGACCCTCTGCCAAGCATTATCCAGTGGTGGAGAGGCATTTACCCTGCTCTGACAATTCTCTCTTCAAATACCTGCTTTCTGGGCAGTTACTGAGGCTTAGACAGAAGCATGAATGTCTAGTAGTAGTCCATTTCAGTATATGGCTTACTACTTTTCATGGGTTTTTTTTTATTTATTGTTTTTAAAATACTGGCACGTTTTAAATTCACAGTTTAGAGAGGAAGGAGCTGCTAAGCCACCTTAGTAAGAATTCAGAGGGATTTGCACCAGTGCAACTTCACTGCAAAACACATCTTTATTCAATTGATTTTGCTATGAAGGCAGGAACTTGCATTCAAGTACAGTTGGTAGAAGGATTTAATCATTACTGCTTCTGTTTTGATTTTGAATCAAATACAGTGAGTGTTTCTGACTCAGAGGATTGTGACATTTTCACCAACTTTATTCTGTCGGTGCCTTTTGATGAGCTTTAGAGTTCACCAGGCAGTCACAAGTACAGGAGACCTGCGTTGGTTCCCAGCTGTGTGTCTCCTTCTCCTGTACAGGACCAAAATCGTGGCATTTTGCCTTGACGACTATGTCATCCACATCAGGCTGAGGGCGAATGTGGTGTGAGACTGAGCCCTGTGCTCCTGCCTGGACCGTACACTGACATCGGTTTCATGGCAGTGGGCAAAGATGAGGTCACTTCCCGTTGCCCCTGAGAAATAAAATAAAATTAAAAAGAAAAGGCAATTCTGCAATTTCTGTGGGTGCTCTGCTCAAACCCCTTCCAAGGGGAAAGCAGGAGATGTGGTATTGATTTTTCAGTGTGCAGGTGGCTCAGGCATGTTCTCTGCACCGTTAGAACATGAGCAGATGCTTCATAACTGTAATAGAAAATCAGGGATGCCTCTCTACATCACTGACTTCCCCCAGTGTTTTGGCAAAGATCGTTGGCCCAAGCAGATGTGGAAGAGAGAGAGTGGAATATGAAGTATGTCAGCGTCATGAATATTTAAGATATGGTCCACTGTGTGGCAGAAGTACTATTACTGACGCTTCTGCTTGACTGGTTTTTATATCCGCCCATGACTTTTTTGCCAATGTGTACGAGCGTGGTACCCAGTTTCACACGGTTAGTAAGTATGAGTTGAATTAAACCATACAGCGCCAGTAGCTTTCATGCTAGTGCTTTGGTCGCTACTTTCCCCAATACCCAGTGTGTTCCTGTCTCTCTTTGGGATATACTGTCGTATTTACTCTCCGTGCGGGCTTAGTTGTCTGTGGTTTCTCTGTCTCCCATGGTTTTGTGTCCCAGAGCGTGATTCTTCAGTGTCCTGGTTTCAGCTGGGATGTAGTTAGCTGTCTTCCTAGTAGCTGGTACAGTGCTATGTTTTGAGTTCAGTATGTGAAGAATGTTGATAACACTGATGTTTTCAGTTGTTGCTCAGTAGTGTTTAGACTAGAGTCAAGGATTTTTCGGCTTCTCATGCCCAGCCAGGGCACCTGACCCAAACTGGCCAACAGTGTATCCCATACCATGTGATGTCCCATCTAGTTTAGGAACTGGGAAGTGTGGGGGGGAGGGATTTGGCCGCTCGGGGACTGGCTGGGGGTCTGTCGGCGGGGGGTGAGCAATTGCCCTGTGCATCATTTGTACATTTCAATCCTTTTATTACTACTGTTGTCATTTTATTAGTGTTATCATTATCATTATTAGTCTCTTCTTTTCTGTTCTATTAAATCATTCTTATCTCAACCCAGGAGTTTTACTTCTTTTCCTGATTTTCTCCCCCATCCCACTGGATGGGGGGGGGAGTGAGTGAGCGGCTGCGTGGTGCTTAGTTGCTGGCTGGGGTTAAACCACGACATTCAGTGATGCTGTAGCACAGCAGATGTATTCCAAAAGTTAAATGGCTGAAGTGGTCCAGGTGAGTGGGGCTGTGCAAGTACCAGCTTCGACAGCCATCTCTCTCGGAGTAGGTGGTGAATTTGCTTCCAGACCCTCTGGAGATCCGTGGGGTTACGAAGTGACATAGGTTGAAGAAGGCAAAGGTGAAAACCCTCCTCTAGCCGGCAAGCACAGAGGAGCTGTGGAAGTGCCTGGCCCTTCTCCCTTCCCCTCACCTCCTTACTGGAAACGGGGCTGGGGGCAGCAAAAAATAAGCGGACACTTACACAGTTTTCAGCTTCCCACATGGATTTTGTTACTCTGTCGTATGTCATGAATAAGCTGACTTATGCAAGACATTTTACTTGCCAGAGGGTTATTTGCTGTACTTTGATGTAATAACACTGCACTATTGCATTATTTGGAAATAACTCTATTGTGTTAAGTATTTTGTATGCAAATACCTTATGAGGAGAAAAAACCCCCACGTAATCTTGATTTTTACGTCATTTATATCTTCGCTTCTTCGAAAATTATGTCTTGTTACAAAATCACTTCCATTAACTAGTGTTGCATCACCAGTACCCGACCATGAATATGCGTTCTGGGAAGGAGAGGGTGACAGAAACAAACACCTACTCTAATGTGTCATTAGAAATCAAACAGACCTAAAACCTGCTTCTGCTTGCCGATGCTCAGATCTTCTAAAAGTCTGTCTCTAGCAGCGAGACCAAGGATGCATCCAGATTACAGAAACTGCTTGCATGCAGACAAAATATCATTGAACAATTTAAGATTATAGGTTTGCATTGTCCCCACAAAGCTGTTTGTTTATGTATTGGATTAAAATCTTCATTTTCCACCTCTATTTGCTCAAACAAAGTGAGTACTTAGATCAGTTAAACAGAGTTCTCCATTCATTTCCACTGGCTGTATCCGCTTCTGTATAAACCCGCTCTTTGTTTTGTTCTGAGGTGCTTCTTCAGGCTCTATCAGGGAACAAGTGGCAATCTAGAATGTCTTCAAAAGTGGGATGGATAAAATAGCAGTAATCTGACACTGACACATAAAGGTCACCGAAAGGCACCGCTGAAACCCCCCGAGCGGGATGGGAGTAGCTGCCTTCGGAAAGGCACGCTGCCTACGGAGGGTGCCTGCATTTGTCTTTCAATACTGAGGTGGTTTTTCTTTTTGAAGTGTCTGGTTTTGGTATGTTGAAGCAGTTGCTCTGCTTTGTCGAATGGCAGTGGAAGCTATACGTAGGTGTTAAGTATGTTGCACTTAGTGTCATGTTAGCAAAATGTCCTTTTAAGTTCCCGTTTACAGTCAAGACCAGTCTTTCTGGTTATTGACAGCTAGACTTTGACATCCTGAGCATCATTTACAGTTTGATACTCTCTTGGTCATTCCGTCATTTTCTTTGGACACAACACCAGGGTATCATGTCCTACATAGTTTGTCTTGTCTTGTGCAAGTTCCCTGGAAAGAAAAGAGATTTGCACTTGGATTTAAAAAATAAATACTAATCTCTGTAGGGCTCTTTCCGTTGACTTGGCCATGGCCTTCAGGCTCTCACAGAGAAACTTTAAAAAACCCTGCTGGGGGTTTAAGCCATGTGACTCCTGTTGATATTATAATGAGATTTACAGTGCTTAAAACCCACAGGGGACTGACTCCTTACTTGGCGACACACAGCGTTTCTGCAGTCATCCTGATGTATGGGTAACGCGCACCGTGTAGATTAATACACGGAATTTTGGGGGGGTTCGGCTAAACATGCTGAAATCATAACTCTTGTATGTAGTCTCTGTGGACTTTAATGGAGTGTTAACATGAAAGCCTACTTTCTCACCCTTTGCTGTATCAGGTATGGAAGCAGATGATAAAACCCATTATTTTCTGAATTACTTGTTTCTGATGCGTATGGAGGGCGTTTGACCATATGCCTGTCTGGCTTGGGTGGATGGTGTTCCTTCAGCCATCCTCCCTCTTTCTCAGCTGAGGAAACGTGTGGTGTAGCATTTTTCTAATTTCCTTGCAAGGCAGGCATCGGTCCCTTTGTTCTTTTAAAAACTTAACTGATAGAGCTTTTCCCTGCTTGCACATTTTAAAAAAAGTGATTAAGTTAGACCAGAGTAATACTCCTTTACAGAAAAGGCCTTTGTAAGTATCTTCACCTATGGATGGGGTTTTTTGGGGTTTTTTTTTTTAGAAAATTATCTTGCATGTATATATTTTTATGCTTGAAGAACTATTTGTAAACAGCCAAAAATAAGATTTTAATGAAATAAAGAAATTGGTTTGTTTACAATTTGTAATACCTTTTCTAGTCAGATCTGTACCTTTTTTGAATTTTTTTTAAAAAATGAAAAATAATTTTAAACCCCACCTTCAATTATCTTCAGATTATTGTTGTGTCTAAATTCAGAAGTGGCAGAATCTGGGCAAGAATTTCTCTTGCAACTTCTTTGCATTTGGGATAATGTCTCAGGGGTATGTTCTGTGGTGATCTTGCTATCCAGTGCATCAGAAATAATACAAGAATACAATTTTGTTATAGTATGCAGGCAGATAATATTACAGAACAAGAATAAACAGCATTTCCACATGTGTATAAAAGTAAAATGGCAAAAAGTAGGCGTTTATCCATAACGTTACCTGTAATCCAGGATAAAATAAGTCATAAAAGCCACACCTAGATGCTGGTATGTGTTCATATCCTTTGTGTATGTTTGAAGTTCATAATATGGCACAGGCATACTGTAGCAAAAAGATTTGCTATGAAAAATAGATATGTGTATGAGCATAAAATACAGATTTCAATGTTATTTTGACATTTTATTTTTAAAGTCATCTAAGGTTATGGAAATTGTTGCAAAAATAATTCCTTTACTTAAGAAGTTTCCATGCAGAAGTTGACTAAAGAAGATATTTTAGAATATGGTTCATCAGTTAGTGCAACAGATACATTTCCCTGAGCACCACATGGCCCGGATCAAAGCGTCTCATGACTTGGATCAGTGCAGCCAAATCATTACGTATTGATTGGAATCCCGCTGAAGGATTAACCCCTTAGTGCTCATACGAATTTTTTTATTTAACCCTGGTTTCAGTAGTTAGAAAGTTCTGTGACGTTCCTGCCAAATCTTAGCAAGGTTAATAGCCCCCACTAACCTCTGGTACCAAGGAATCCTTTGATTACATGGTTCCTTTTTTTAGGATTAATTTTGCATTTGAAAATACATCTTGAATCTTCTTTACTGGGACATAAGGGGGCTCTACCTGTGCAAAGAAACAGCCTGTAAGGGGGGGGGACGACAACCACCCCAAAATGGAAAAAAAAAAAAAAAAAAAAAAAAAAACCACAAAACAAAAAAAACAGTAAATAAATAAAATGGTGGGAAAGCCAAGGCTGCAAACTTGATGCTTTTCCTCTTTCTACAGCAATGAGGAAAGCCTCGGGTCCGGTTGTATTGTGTTAAAAGAATACACTGCTGTATGGAGACGACTTTTCTTCCTGATGAAGTTGAATTGTAAATATGCAATGTTCATAAATTTCTTAGCAAAATATCAAGCAGGATATTAAGCAGGTCTGTCAACTGATTTCTCCCCCGTCCATGTTAATTTAAATTCTTTACAAAGCTTTTAATTAATGAATGAAATGTAGGAGGATAGCTAAGTAAGAATGACACATTTTGCACTGCAAATGGTATTTAATTCTGTTTTGAAAAGCCATGGGCAGAGTCAGGTGGGTACCGTGAGATGTTAGGGATGTTTCAGGATCTGTTGTTTGCTGCTCTTAAGAGTCTTTGTGAAGATTAATTGGCGCGGTACCTTCAGTTACACCACTTTTTCCGCTTTTCTCTTTCTCTCCTGCAGTTTATCCCACGAGGAGCACTCACACAGCCATCCACTCTATGGACACGGCGTATGCAAATGGCCAGGCTGTGAAGCAGTATGTGAAGACTTCCAGTCGTTTCTAAAGTAAGGATGGTTTTTTTGGCATTTGCATTGTACAGAAAGCATGCCCTGAAATTTTGTGTGCTGTCACTCATCGTGGGCCTGATGCAAAGCCCACTGAAGTCAACAGAGAGCTCCCTTTCACTTCAGTGGCTTTTGGATCAGGCTCAAGAACGTTTTAACAGGGGATAGTAAATTAGCCCCATGGGAAAAGTACGGTCTTGCTCAGTATATTACTATAAAATAGAGTGTTTGCAGTTCCGCAGCCTTTTTTTAATTATTATTTATTTAAATAATTTTTAAGTTGCCATATTGATAATGTAAACAATACAACCTTGATTTAACCTTGATTTCACTTTAATTTAGAAATTTAGTCTTAAATTAACTCTGTGATTAAACAGAGAATTGCAGAACATCACGTGAAATTTAATTTATGTCAAATAAGTAACTGATGAACAAAGTCTACACTACTAAAAATAAACTATAATTATATTAATTGGGCCCCTGCAGTTTGCTGCAGACCTTTCCTTGCTGCCAAAGAACACAGTTTTATGCGTTGCATAAACAGTGCATTATGGACTAGTATTTGGTAATGTGTGCATCCCAATGCAAGGAAGGACCGGTTTGTTGGATAACGTTAGATGATACAGATAGGTTTTTGCTCTCAGAACAGAATGGGCCAGTTCTGCTTCCACGGGCAAAACTCTCCTGAATTCAGTAGGAGCAGCACTGGTCCTAGTACAAACACATGTTACAAGTAAGGAATGGTACAGTAATGAGAAGGTTCTCATTACAAGAGGATTACAAAATAAGAAGGTGCTAGTCATAAATTTCCATGAAGGGTGGCCTCATTTCTTTTAATTCATCCTGTTGTTCACTTAAGTGAAATAAATGCTAATCTTGCCATACTTGCCAGCTCATTCATATTCATATGCCATACTATAGCATTTAGACCTTTAAAACAATTCTAATTTTTATTGCATTTAATGCAAGGGAAAGGTGCTGTGGTAGCCTTAGATACTGAAAGAACATGTGTAGTCACATAAGGTCAGAGTATGCCACCTTTGCTTTCTGTGCTAGTCCCCTGTTCCCGATTACATCTGTTGGTTTCAGGAAGATGTCTTACAGAGCAGTGGACTGCTTGACATGACCATGAGCAGAAAATACAGCCCTTAAGTCACATGGCATGGGTAGAGGCAAGGTTAATTTTTATATGGTATTTCGGAGGTGTTCCAGTATGTAGGCCGAGTCCACCAGTTCACTTGGAGGAGGTACCTGGGGCAATCCATAGGTAGGAATAACCTGAAAACCATTACCAGCCCAGGCTGGACCTGAAGTGGCTCCCTCTGCTCCCAGCTCCAAAAATGCTGGTTCTTTTATCGCTCACTTATCGTCAATCTTCCGCGCCCCCCCCCC
>NW_010972438.1:5595898-5598398 GCF_000737465.1 Haliaeetus leucocephalus
TTTTTTTTCGCGCCCTTTTCGCCCCCCCCCCCCCCCCCCCCCCCCCCCGAAACCTTTCAACAGAAATATTTTGTATGACTTTTTAAACCCATCGGCTCGTGTAAATTTTCTCATTATCCAAATTCTACAGTGTCCAGACAAAGTCCTATTGTTCAGAGTGATATTTAACCCAGAACGAATGCAGAAATGAATGTCCCCGAGCAGCGTATTGACACTGTTCGGAAGGGAGCATTGCCTTGTAAAATGATACCATAGCCTTCCAAGTCTCCTGTGGAGCGTCCGTCTTTAAATTATATTGCCATTTATCTGAATTCATTACTCAATGAAAAGATAACAGGTAGATGCTTGGAAGTTTCTTTCTGGTACTTGTATAATCCGTGAAGCTCTTTCGACAGTCTCCTCAAGAGAAAAGCTCTTGTTTACCAAGTGAAATACAGCCCGTGTATCAATTAAGCATTGCTTAATTTCAGTTACCTCCATAAAAAAGCCTGTTAGAAAAGGCAAAGAGAAGTTACATGTGGAATGAAAGCCCTGTACGCCAATAAAATGATTCTACAGTTAAGGGAGAAAAAAGGACTCGCAGGTCTAAAACATGGTTCATTTCTTTTCCTCTTGAGGAAGAAATATCATAACTGTTGGTAAATCAAAACCAGAGATTTGACACTCTTCTGTGATCGTTCTGTAGTGTTTGTTCCCAAGGTGAGGTACACCACAGGGCCCTTGATTTCAAAGATAAATACTGTACAAATAACGATCCTAGTTGTCTTTCACTCACAGCCAACAGGAGGACGCTTATCAGAACCAGCAGATACACAGGCTATTTGTACACATTTATTTCCCTATTTCTTTTTTGAAATAAGTTGCAGTTTTAGCGTTGGGGTTTTTTTTGTTGTTGTTGTTTTGCTTTGTGGTGTTGTTGGGTTTTTTTTTTCCATCAGCCATTGGTTATCATGTGATGCGGTATCACTTAGCGCTAACTGATAGCAGCAGGGGCTGCTGCTAAGCCTAATGAAACAGTAGCACCCTGCATGCTCCAGAATACTCCCCGAGCCTAAAAAACAAAACCAAGTCCAGTCTCACCGCGGTGACCTGGCGGCCTTCTGCCAAGCAAGGTGCGGGCTGGAGGGTGCGCACGTGTCCCGCGTGTTAACCACGGCCCGTCTCGCAGGCGGCAACGAAAGGAGCAATTAGCACAGAGCGACTTTCCTTCCAAATTGACTGTACCCTTGATTTCATTTGCATGTGTTTAAAGACCGTTGCAGGTAGAAATATATACCGCTTATACGGCAAGTTGTTCAGGAAATCCCTGCTGGAGGGAGGGTGGTTTATTTGGCAAGGGATCCAGGCATCCAAGGCAAAAAATGAAGGAGAAGACCGAGTAGGGTTTTATTCCCCTCACACACACACCCTTTTTTTAAAAAAAAAATGTGGTTTAGATGTGCTTAATTATGGCTGTAGCATTTTAAAATCGTATCTTCTTTAAAAGAGGGACACAGACCTTTGGAGAGATCTTGCAATCCTATATTGCAGCGATGCTAGTAATCTGCTTCATGTGCATTTAACTTTGATGAAACGAAGGGGAGTTTATGTGAAAGAAACTACTAAGTGCACTCTGTAATGTTTTCACAAGTGTTTTTATCATGGTAACATCTTGTTTACTTTAGTTGCCTGCCTAAAACTACTTGGAACATGTTAAGAAAACATTTCGAGAAAGCTTCTACAAAGAGGCTTTTGTTTAGCAGCAACTGTGAGACTGCTCGGCTCACAAAGGTGTTAACTTTCAACCCCTTAAGCACTTCCACATGAAATTCCAGCAACTATGTTTGTGGTTTTGGAAAAACAAAGTGTATATTAAAGAAACCAGGTATATGCTAATACATGTTGAAGTAGGCCGGAAATCATAAATTGTTTCAAAGGCATTAATTGCTATCATTTGCATGTCAAAATGTTCTGCAGTGAAATCATCCGCAGTTCGCACAGCAGAGAGTTTTTAATCAAATAGGTAGCAAGGGCAGAGAAAAGGCTCCTCTACAGATGCCTCTTTAGACTATTTTTTTTTTTTTAAAATTCCTGGCAGGCCCGGTTGAAGTCCCCTCAGCTCGGAAGCGTCGCTGCCGAGGGTGCAGCCGCCCGGCCCGCCGTCAGGGCACCCATTCCTCTCAGGGCGGAAGGCGGGAAAGCGGGGGGTGGGGGTGGTGGGGGGGCGGGGGGGGGTGTCCCCGCCTCAGCGCTCGGGGATGCAGGCAAGCGTTTTGTTTTCCGAGCCCGGCACGTATTTGCAGTTTGCCGTTCAAAACGCCGACGTTACCGGTTCTTTCTTACAGCCTCCTGATTAACCTTCCTGACCCGGCAGGGGAGTCGGGGAGCCAGGAGGCGGGAGGAGGCGGGAGGAGGCCGGGGTGGCCCAAATCCCACAGTGCCCTCTAGTGCTCCCGGGGATCCTCGTAGGGAACGGCGGTGCGCAGCCGGGAACCCGAAAGGAGCGGCATCCCTCAGAGAG